>NC_141135.1:137658228-137833853 GCF_053477565.2 Lygodium microphyllum | reverse complement strand
TTAGGCTAAAGTTTCCTTCTAGCAGCAGTTTTGTTAGGCACGATGTACGTCATGTACATGCATTGAAACACAATCTCATGTCCGCTAGACAACTTGATGACGCATGAAATCATATATCTTTTGGAGACTCTACACGGAAGATTACTCGTGGGCTGGACACAAAATAAGACCACTAAGATGCAATTCCGCAGGCTTGTGCTTGCGACAGTTGCCAAGGCTGGCAGCCTCTACCCCTTAGTTGTTTTTAGATCTACAGTTGATCATGCTTTGTCTGTGGGGTCTTTACCTCATGTATCTCTTTGGCATGGCCGTTTGGGGCACATGTCCGTTAAGGGAATGAAAATGATTTTTGGTTTGTAGTACTTACAGTCCCTTGACTATTCTCATTTTGATTCTTGTGATCATTGTCTTTATGGCAAGTAGACTAGGTCTACGCATAAGAAGTCTGGAATGTCACACATGAGTGAGTCATTAGCTTTGGTTCATTCTAATGTCTGTGGACCCATGCCTTGTGAGTCTATGAGTGGTGCAAAGTATTTTGTTACTTTCATGGATGATTTTTCACGTAAAGTATGGGCTTATCCCATAAAGCAGAAGTCTGTTGTATTGGTAGTTTTTCAGAGGTGGCTTGCTTTGACAAAAACCTAGTCTAGGCATTGGCTGAAATGCCTAAGGACAAATAGTGGGAATGAGGATGTCTCACATGCTTTTGAGCAATTATGTGATGAGAGGGATATTAAGCATCAGTTGACCGCCCCCTACACCCCTCTCGAGAATGGTAGAGCTGAGCGGATGAATAAGACCATCCAGGAGAGGGTTCGTAGTATGCTTAGCCATGTAGGCCTACCCTAGCACTTTTGGGCTAAGGCAGTTATGATTGTCATGCATATCATTAATAGATCGCCATGTAGTGCCATTGATTTCGAGGTTGCAAAGGAGGTATGGACAGGAAAGCCTCCCTTTTATATGCACATTTACTTGTCTTTGGATGTGAGGCATTTTGCCATGTGCCCAAGGACAAGTGTAACAAGATTGATCTTAAGAGTGTTAAATGCATATTCCTTGGCTATGGAGATGCAAGAGAGATGGGTTACCATCTATGGGATCTACAAGCGCAAAAAGTCATTCGTAGCCATGATGTAGTCTTCCATGAAGACAAGATGCATAGGCAGCCTAAGAAAATAGTGGAGATACACAAGGTTATATTTCAGGAGGAGCCACGAGCTCCCGTACAGCCAGCTGGATAGCATGCAACAACAGGAGGTACTCATGGCTAGGGTGTTGGACGGAAGTTGGGTAGGCAGCAGAGCTTGCAGAGCGGCGTTCTACTAGAGATAGAGGCCCCTTGACAGATTTCAGCCCTAGATGCATTATGTCTTGGTTACAAATGCATGAGGCTATGCGCAGGGGTGATAGTCACTCATGGGAGAGGGCTATGCAATCTAAGATAGACTCCTTGCATAAGAATGAGACTTAAGACTTGGTTTCCTTGTCTAATGGCAAGACGGCTCTGCCATGCAAATGGATGTACAAGTTGAAGAGTACCCTTGGACAACCCAAGCCAACTTATAAGGCAAGACTTGTTTCTAAGGGTTTTAAGTAGGAGCATGGAGTTGAGTTTGATGAAGTTTTTTCTCCTGTGGTTAAGATGACCACCCTCCACTTGGTGTTGGCCTTAGGCATGTAGCTTGACTTGGACTTGTATCAAATGGATGTCAAGACGAAATTTTTACATGGGGATTTACATGATGAGATTTACATGGAGCAACTTAAGGGCTTTGTAGAGCTTGGCAGGGAGCACCTAGTGTACAGGTTGAAGAAAAGTTTTTATGGCTTGAAGTAGGCACCTAGGAAATGGTACCATAAGTTGGATGCTTTTATGCAATCATAGGGCTACAACCGTAGTGCTATGGATCTGTGCTTCTACACAAAGAAAGCCCGTAATGGATCTTTGCTTATTTTGGTACTCTATGTGGATGACATGCTATTAGCAGGGAAAGCTCATGATGAGCTAGATGCTTTTAAGGCTCAGATCAAGAAGAGCTTTGAGATTAAGGATCTGGGACATGCCTCTCACATACTTGGTATGCGCATTAGACGCAACAAGCATCTATCAGAGACTCCTCTACTTGTCACAAAGAGAGTACATTCATAAAGTCCTTGAGCGCTTCCGCATGCAGGACGTGAAGCCTATTGGCTGTCCATTGCCTTCTTATGTGAAGGTATCAGAGGTCGATTGTCCGCAGACAGATGAGCAGAGGGCTGAGATGGCCAAGATTTCCTATACAACTGCAATAGGAAGTCTTATGTATGCCATGATAGCCACTCATCTAGATATTGCCTTTGTAGTTTTTGGTATTGTGGCACGCTATATGGTTGCACTGGGCAAGAAGCACTGGGATGACGTGAAGGGTATCATGAGGTACTTGAAGGGCATTGTAGATATGTATATATGCTATGGTAGCGAGGATACAAGAGTTGTGGGGTACATTGACTCTGATTATGTAAGACATGCAGATAGTAGGAAGTCCGCTTCTGGCTATGTGTTCACCTATGTTGGAGGTGCTGTCTCTTAGATGTCCAGGGTGCAAAAGTGTACGACTCTTTCTACCACTGAGGCTAAGTATGTTACAACCACTGAGGCTTGCAAGGAGGCCATATGGTTAGGCCTAAAAGGTGAGAAGGATCGAAGCTTGCACGCGAGCTATGGAGGGAGAGCAAGAGCAAGAAAGAGAGAGACAAGAAATGGGAACTCCAACGGTCACAATGTGTGACCGGGCCTTCCTTTATTCAAACTGTCACTAAAAGAATAAAGAATAAAGTGACGTGACGGGTGCCCGCCACCTGCAATGTGCAGTGGCGGGTACTGTCAGTGTAGTAATACACGAGGTGGCACTGTCAGTGTAGTAATACACGGGGCGGCACGGCGGAGGCGCCTTTACCCCCAACAACCTCCCACTTAAAGGCGAATCTGCCCTAGTGAGAGAGAAAAGAAAAAGAAAAGACAGTACAAATGTACATAGGTACAAGGGATGAGGAAAGGCAACATCTCATCCAACGTCCATCAACCTCCTGAGGAAGGCAAAGCGCTCAGTAGTGAGGCTCTTCGTGAGCAGATCTGCAGGATTCTCGTCAGTGGAAATTTTGACAAGGTCAACAGACATGTCCTCCACGACACCACGTATGAAGTGATACCTCACCTCAATGTGTTTTGTCTTCGCATGGAAGATCGGATTCTTAGCCAACTGAATGGCACTCATAGAATCCGAATGCAGTGTAGGTGTAGCATCAATCCCAAGGTCAGCAACTAGACAGCCTAACCATATGGCCTCCTTGCAAGCCTCAGTGGCTACAACATACTCGGCCTCAGTGGTAGACAAAGCCGTACACTTCTGAACCCTGGACATCCAAGAGACAGCCCCTCCAGCATAGGTGAATACATAGCCAGAAGTGGACTTTCTACTATCTGCATGTCCTGTATAATCGGATCAGTGTACCCCACGACCCCTGTATCCTGGCTGCCATATCAAATACACATATCTGATGTGCCCTTCAGGTACCTCATGATACCCTTCACGGCATCCCAATGTCTGCTGCCAAGTGTAGCCATATAGCGTGCCACAACACCAACTGCATGCGCAATATCTGGACGAGTGGCTATCATGGCATACATCAAACTGCCCACGGCTGAAGCATAAGGGATCTTGGCCATCTTGGCCCTCTGCTCATCTGTCTGCAGACAATCAGCCTGTGATACCTTCACATAAGAAGGTAATGGACAGCCAATAGGCTTTACGTCCTGCATGCGGAAGCGCTCAAGGACTTTATGAATGTACTCTCGCTGTGAGAGATACAAAAGCCCTTGATGCATATCACGCTTAATGCGCATCCCAAGTATATGTGAGGCCTGTCCCAAATCCTTCATCTCAAAGCTCTTCTTCAGCTGAGATTTAAGAGCATCTAGCTCATCATGAGCTTTCCCTGCTATCAACATATCATCAACATAGAGTACCAAGATAAGCAAACTGCCATCACGGGCTTTCTTCGTGTAAAGGCACGAATCCATAGCACTCCTGCTATAGCCCTGTGATTGCATAAAGGCATCAAACTTATGATACCATTCCCTAGGTGCCTGCTTCAAGCCATACAAGCTCTTCTTCAACTTGCACACTAGGTGCTCCCTGCCAGGTTCTGCAAAGCCCTTAGGCTGATCCATATAGATCTCATCATGCAAGTCCCCATGTAGAAAATCCGTCTTGACATCCATCTGATATAGATCTAAGTCAAGCTGTGCAACCAAAGCCAAGACTAAGCGCAGGGTGGTCATCTTAACCACAGGAGAGAAGATCTTATCAAAGTCCACACCATGTTCCTGCTTAAAACCCTTTGCTACCAATCTAGCCTTGTATGCCGGCTTGGGGTGTCCAGGGGTACTTTTCAGCTTGTACACCCACTTGCATGGCAAAGCCTTCTTGCCCTTAGGCAAGGCAACCAAATCCCAAGTCTCATTCTTATGCAGGGAGTCTATCTCAGACTGCATAGCCCTCTCCCAGGAGTGACTATCACCCCTGCGCATAGCCTCATCATAAGTGAAAGGCTCTCCTGCATCTGTAACCAAAACATAATGCATAGAGGGCTGAAATCTATCAGGTGGGCGTCTGTCTCTAGCAGACCGTCTCACCGCAGGCTCTGCTGCCTGTCTAACTGCATGTCCAACACCCTGGCCCTGTGGAGGAACTACTGCAGGCTGTACTACTGGCTGTGCTAGAGCTCTAGGCTCCTCCTGAAAGATCACTCTGCGGATCTCAACCACCTTCTCAGGCTGCCTGTGCATCTTGTCTTCATGGAAGACGACATCATGGCTACGTACTATTTTCCGCGCCTGCGGATCCCATAGGCGATAGCCCATCTCTCCTGACTCACCATAGCCAAGGAATATGCATTTAATGCTCTTTGGATCCAATTTACTCCTCTTGTCCTTGGGCACATGGCAGAATGCCTCACATCCAAAGACACGGAGATGCGCATAAGAGGGTGGCTTACCAGCCCAAACTTCCTCTGCAACCTGGAAATCCAATCCACTGGAAGGCGATCGGTTTATGACATGCACTGCCGTACTAACTGCCTCAGCCCAAAAACTCTGGGGTAGGCCTGCATGGCTAAGCATAGAGCGCACACACTCCTGAATAGTCCTGTTCATGCGCTCAGCCAAACCATTCTGGGGTGGGGTGTAAGGGGCGGTCAACTGACGCTTAATACCCCTGTCATCACAAAACTGCTCAAAAGCACGTGAGACATATTCTCCCCTATTGTCAGTCCTAAGGCATTTCAGCCTATAGCCAGTCTGGTTCTCAACAAGAGCAAGCCAATGCTGAAAGACTGCCAAGACATCGGACTTTTGCTTTATGGGATAAGCCCACACTTTCCTAGAAAAATCATCAATGAAGGTAACAAAGTACTTCGCGCCACCCATAGACATGCAAGGCATAGGCCCACAAACATCGGAATGCACCAATGCCAAGGGCTCACTCATGCGTGGCCTACCCGATTTCTTATGAGTAGACCTATTCTACTTACCATAAAGACAATGATCACACGAGTCAAAACGTGCATAGTCCAAAGGCGGAAGATACTGCAAACCAGATAACATTTTCATTCCCTTCAAAGACATATACCCCAAACGGGCATGCCAAAGTGATACATGTGGGATAGAGCTTACTGCCAAAACATGGTCTACAGAAAACCCAGATACAACAAGAGGATAGAGGCTGCTAGCCTTGGCGCCTCTAGCAAGCACAAGTCTGCCTTTGGTAATTTTCCAGGCAGAATCCCCAAAACAGACATGAAACCCTGCATCATCCAACTGTCCTGCAAACATAAGACTACACGTAAGCACAGGTACATGACGTACATCCCTGAGCAAAAAGGAACTGCCAGTGGAAAACTGCAACTGAATATCACCCATGCCCACAATGTCAAGAGACCTGTCATCTCCAAGTCTGACTGAACCAGATATAGTGCGGTAAGAGTGAAACCACTCACGGTAAGGCGTCACATGGAAGGACGCACCTGAATCCCATAACCAGTACTGTGCATATATACTAGATGTCTCAGTCAAGTGTGAAGCATCAGAAGAACTAGCTGCAAGTATAAACTCATCACCACCATCGGACTCCTTAGTCTGCGTGACATTAATTTCCTCAATCTTGACGCTGGACTTCGCAGATACTATGCTGCAATCAGAGGACTTCTCTTGTACTTTATCTTTCCCCTTATCCTTGCGCTTCTCATTGCGCAACTCATGACACTGTGGTCTAATATGGCCCTTTTTCCCACAATGATGACAAGTGACATTTGCATTGCACCCATGCGACTTACTACGCGACTTGCCACGAGATTTAGACTGACCCTTCTGCGAGTCACGGCCTCGGCCATTACCACGGTCATACCTGTCATTCCTGCCTCTAATTGTCAAAGCATGACTACCACGAGAGGCATCCAAGTTTTTGCGATTCACCTCTTCCTGAAGAAGAGCACTCTCAACATCTGCCAATTTTAGAGTAGCACTAGAGGCACAAAGAGCAGTGCGGAATACATCCCATGACTCATTCAGAGTCCCAAGCAAGAAAAGAGGAGTTACTTCCTCTCCAAAGGTGATATCCTGCGAAGTCAGGTTCTTCAGTATAGCATGGAACTGGCTCAAGTGAGCAGACATAGTCGCATTATCCTTCATGCGCAGATCCATAAGCTGCTTCAACCAGTACATCTGACTCGCCGGACTTTTCTTATCATAAAGATTCTTGATCTTATTCCATAGATCCCATGCACTCTGTGCTCCCTCAAATACATTATAATGTACCTGTTCAGTGAGAGACGATACAATTGTGGACTTGCATAGCTCATCAAGTTCAAGCCAGTCGTCATTGTCCATAGTTTCAGGCTGCTCCCCACTCAACCGAAGTGGCTTAATCTGAGATTTCTGCACCAAAACCTGCCATATTTGACTCTTCCAGTAAGAGTAGTTGGTACCATCCAACTTTGTAATGTTAAAGATGGCACTATCATGCGAAGATGACGCCATTATGCAGGCTGGAAATGCCTAAACAATCCAAAACTGCTTGCTGTTTTACTGCAGAAACTGCCCAAAAATGACCAAAACGGGGTCCAAAGGGCGAGCAAAGTGTGCCAAAAGTTGCTGCCCACTTAGTACTAGGTGCAGTACACTAAATCAGGATATTTCAGCATGAAAAGTACACCTCAGTCCACCAATAACTGCTTGCTGTAATAAATTGTAGGTATGCAGTCTAGAGAGCAAACTGTCCCAAAATAGGATCCAATGTCAAGCAAACAATGCTAGGTCCAAAGCCGGCATGAAATGGACATAAGCAAGGCCAATGACAGTGAGAAGAACATGAGCTCAACACCGAAGCATGTCAAAATAACATCTGCCAGTGAAAGGCACAGCCCCAGACACTCTAGGCAAAGTGTTTCTGTAACTGCCAAAACCTGACACAAATAGATGTCTGCTCAAAGAGAAAGATCCAAATATGAGACTCAGCTCATAAGCATCCTGTGAACCAAGAGTACATCAATGCATATCCATAAAGATCGGAGTATGATCCCAAAGTCTCAATGCGTATGTAGCTGCTCAAGACATAAACTGCTCCAAATACATGTAAGTGCTCCAATAGCATGCAACTATCAAAGGTCAAGCAAGCATATAAAATGCTCCCACTGGCACAAAAGGCGTACAAAGCAAGCTCAGAAGCTCAAACAACCCAAGAGAAAGCACCAGTGATAAGTGACCATGTCAATGCATCAAGCGCATCCAAGAGAGCATGACATACATGAAGCACCAGTCGTATTAACCATGAAGCAATACATAAGCCCAAATAAGCTCTCGGTCAACTCAATGACATCCAAATAGCAACCAAGATCAGTGATCAAGTAAGCCGGGAATGCTCAAATACATCCAAATCCAAGCTCCAAATGTCGGTATGGCATACATGAACCAAATAGCATATGTCACGAACCAAAGCATGTAATGCAAAAGCCTAACTATCAAGTAGAGACATGAGGCATAGGCGGTCCACGAGTATGCCAAGTTGGTCCAAATGCCAGTGAAGACGGAGCTAATGCGAAGCTCAAAAGCATCCCATAATCTCATACATATGCTCCAAGTCGTCCCCAAATGTCAGAGACATCATGCCAAAGCTCAAAGCATACATCCGGTATCGGTAGGTAAGTGCCAAAGCATGTAAAATACCTTCATCCCACTATTATTCCAGCATGTATTTACTGTTCTAAACAGTAGATTTCAGCCCCGAATTCAAGCCAAAATCATGGTCAAACCAAATGCATACATCCCCAATACATCCGGGTAGGAAGTAGACCGCATACGGGCATCAAATAGCTCCAATGGAATGAGGCATAAGCAACAAATGTCAGTGTCAGGGGTGCTGCCCTGTTTCCAGCCCTGTTATGCAGTGAATGACAGTTTCAAAACCGAGAATGATCAGCTCCCAACCTCAATGTCAAGCCAAAGCATCAAAATGACATCCAAAAATGGCTCAAATGCCCTCCAAATAGGCCAATGATGGGTGCTCCATGAGCAGCAAAGCATTCAGCTGTAAAACGTGGAGGTCAAAGTCTGAAAATGGGCGCCATATTCAGTGTGTTGAGGCCTGGAGTGCTGCTTTAATCACGTGGCTGAATGTTGAGTGTGGGGGGGCTCAATGATGGCCCAAGGTAGGCACATACCAAGCCATGAAGGCCCAATGCAAAAGGGAGGGAAGATATGAGCTATGGAGCTCAAGAAGAGTGGCTGCCCTTTGTTCCTGCCCTGTTTCAAACTGAGAATACACTGAAATGCCTGCAAATGCTGAAGCAATACCTCAAGGGCAAGGCCCTGATGAAGCTCAAGAAGGCCGGGATGGAGCTCAGGAAGCCGGGGAGAGTCGGGAGCTCAAGAGGTCGGCTATGGCTGCCAGGATGGAGACCCAATGCGTGAAGCGAGTCGATGCGAAGGTCGGGAAGCATCGAGTTGAGCTCGAGCAAGAGAATGCCAAGCTCTGATACCAGTTGAAAGGTGAGAAGGATCGAAGCTTGCACGCGAGCTATGGAGGGAGAGCAAGAGCAAGAAAGAGAGAGACAAGAAATGGGAACTCCAACGGTCACAATGTGTGACCGGACCTTCCTTTATTCAAACTGTCACTAAAAGAATAAAGAATAAAGTGACGTGACGAGCACCCACCACCTGCAGTGTGCAGTGGCGGGTACTGTCAGTGTAGTAATACACGGGGCGGCACTGTCAGTGTAGTAATACACGGGGCAGCACGGCGGAGGCACCTTTACCCCCAACAAGGCCATTTGGTTCATGACCTTGGTATTGATGTTATCCCTACATTTTATTCGGATTCTATGAGTGCTATTCAGTTAGCCAAGAATTCTGGTCTTCCATGTGAAGACAAAACACATTGAGGTGAGGTATCACTTCATACGTGGGGTCATTGAGGACAATTCTGTTGACCTTGTCAAGATCTCAACTGACCATAATGTTGCATATCTACCCACCAAAAGCCTCTCTACAGAGCACTTTACCTTCCTCAGGAGATTGATGGGTGTAGGATGAGATGACGTCTTTCCTAATCCTGTTGTACATGAGTACATGTTGTACTATCTTTTCTTTTTCTTTTTCACTCCTCACTAGGGCAGATTCGCCTTTAAGTAGGAGGTTGTTGGGGGTAAAGGCACCTCCGCCTAGCCGCTTATGTATTACTACACTGACAATACCCACATTTGCACACTGCAGGTAGCGGGTGCCCATCATAGTCACTTTATTCTTTATTCTTTTAGTGACAGATGAATAAAGGGAAGGCCGGTCACACATTGTGACTGTTGGATTTCCCACATATTGTGACTCTCTCTCTCTCTCTCTCTCTCTCTCTCTCTCTCTCTCTCTCTCTCTCTCTCTCTCTCTCTCTCTCTCTCTCTCTCTCTCTCTCTCCTATGCAAGCTTCAATCCTTCTCACCTTTAAATTGTTTAGTGTGTAATGGCAATAATTATTTTTTTTAAGTGGACCATAAGAGGAAAAACACTTTATTGATCAAAACTTGATAGCATTAAATTCTTGGAATGGTCCTAAAAGGATTAAGATCCACAAATCACTAAAATTTCACTTATAGAAAATTTGAACCAAAGAATCATTTACATGTACTTACACTTGCAAAGGGATTCGTTGTAAACCCCTACAACAATACGTTATAGTTCATTTGAGCTTTGAAGCATCTAAAGGAGAGAAAATCTTCCAAGATTCAACCATGAAAGGCTTATTAATAGAGATCCTACCCCATGTAGAGCAACTTGCACATATGCTTAAATGTAGGATGCCAAGGGCATTCATTACATCTCTTTTGCAAACCCAATTTTTCAAACATGTGTTTGGTTTAAACATTTACATATAATCCAATCTTAAATATTTCAACAACTCTGCTCACATGTCCCTATCTTAGAATGCATAACGAGCAGTCGATGCCTACATGCCTAGATATGGCCATGCTAATATTAGGGTCAAAAGGGACATAAATACCAAGGATGTGCGTATTTTCTCATGTGATATTAGTAGATCTAATTCCTATATCATTTGGACTACCATTAGCCCTTGAAGGAAGCATAAAACCTCTAGGGCTAGGCCATGCTACCATAGGGAGAATACAAACTTCCTCTTTGGCTTGGAAGTCCATTATTTTCCTAGCAAGGTCCAACACAATTCTTGGGAGGAGATATCCAATCAAATTTAAGCATTTTTCTACCCTCAAAACCTAGCCTAGCATTTCCAAAATATTTGTAGACCAAGGGGTGGGTACGGAAGGGAAGTTGCAAACATGCACATTAGGGACACTAGTAAACCTAGGCCTCATCAGATCACCCATGACCTTTCCAAGTTGATGAGAATGTTGATCCACTTGACCATGTAGAGTGTAGGGAGTAGATGTATGCTAGCCTTGGGATCAAGGACTTAGGGAGTCACTATAGGACCTTGAGCATGATCCATACAAAGGAAAGTTGTTGGTCATATTAGGCCTTGATGGATCCTGACAAATGGATCACTCCACACCATGAGAAGCCTTCATACATGTATTTTCATCACATTTCTCGAGGCACTATTGGTTCGCTCTAAACTATGTTTTTAAAGTAGGCTTTTTGGTGTTAATGTATCACCATGTCATTCAATTTATCATGGAAATTCTAGCACGACGAAAGTATGAAGAGTCTGGGATCCTAGCCATTAAAGCACCTGGACTGCAAAAAAAGAAGGTAATATTATAAAACCTACAAGTGATCTTGAAGTATGAATGCCCTTTTACTCAAGCCTCATTTTCTAGGCAAAAGAAAACATGAAAAATCCCTCCCAAATCAAGGCATGTAAACAATCATATGCTATTGTTAAGCAATCATTTGTACACCTCCTTTTAATTACCGACATTGTATTAAGAAGATCACTCTCTAGGACCACCTCTTTTGTCACAAAGTTGAGGTGTATTCCTCCCTTTTGAATGTGGCATCATAACCATACCTATTATGACATTGGGCTTGGAGTATTTTTTACCTTATTATATTTGCCTAGCAAGCTTCTCAACTTGTAATTCCTTTGAATAAAGTCATGTTTATGATATTCATCATCAATAATAGTTTTACTATGCTTGTCACATGCATCCATATAGCTTGATATTTCCTTCTAATGAATCCTTCAACTGCAAGTGAGCTAGGCTTTGCCAAGTTGGTGATCATTACATATATCTTATGACCCTTATATGAGGTAATGTTGTGTTTATACAATCAAATGATTTTACACAAAGCAACAAAAAAATCATATGGATACATAAATGATCTAGTACGCAATTTCTTAACAACACAAGTGTGGCAATTATGGCATTATGCTAGGATAGTGGGTAGTTTGCATGGATGAGAATGACATTGATGTGTTTAGTTCACAATACACACGAGGTATAAGGGACAAGAGAAGCCTATAACCAAAGTAAAGTGTGAAGTATGTCATAAGAGAAAATAGAAGCTTGTAATCAAAGTCAATTGTGGAGTATGTCATGGCTTATATTGTATTAGCTTCTATTGTGTACTCAATTATATTGAATTAGCTAAATGCATGGTAGGGGACTAGTGCAAGAGCACATTGTTGGAATTGCAATGGAAGAAGGAGCCTCCTTTGATTTCATTGTTACACGCACATCTTCTAAACATACTATACTATCCCAACCAATACAACTATCCTATGATCAATTGCTACTAATAAGGCCTCATTTTTATTAGTAGGTGTTCAAGACATGCCTTTCTTTATTGGGTGTTTAGATAGTCCATTTTTTGGTATGTCAACAATGTTATTAGTCCAATAAGGTGTTAGTTCAATCTTAAAGAGCTTAGCTTGAGCCTCTTTGTGAAGGATAAACAACTAAGAATATGGGAGATTATCTTTGATCTCAATTGTCTTTTCTCCATCTTCACTCTTAACATGTGGTCTATGATGTGATGTTGCTGTCCTTTCCTTTTACAATAATATTGTCATCAAATTCAAGCAATAACTGTCACCATAGCCATGTGTCCTATAGAGCAAGTCTTGTTTACTAGATATAGCAAGGCCTTATGGTTTACAAAAAAGGTGAAAGGGGTGGCAAGGAGATAATGACTAAATTCATTCACTATGTGCACCATGCTAAGTCCCTCATGTTCTATCATTGAGCAATTCATTTTAGTTTTCATGAGCTGTCGACTAGCAAAGCTCATTGGGAAATCCATGTTCTATTCTACTAACTAGTAGTGCATAGCTCAGTAGCAACCTTTGATGCATCAATGTGCACATGGAATGTTAGCTTATAGTTACAGGCTTGTAGGATTTGTTGGTTCACTTCCAATTCACTAAGAGCTAGTACAAGGGTCTAGCAATGGATCCATAGTTAGGCATAAAGTATCTATAGTAACTAATGTGTCCAAGGAAGAAGTAGACTCCTTTTGAGTTCTCCAGTAGTGGCAACTCCACAATGAGGTGATTTTTTGAAGTGTCAATTGCAATTTTGTTCTAGGACACAACGTGCCCTAGTATGATACCATGTTTAACCCAAAATTGACACTTGAGTGGATTTAATGACAATTGGTATTACTTACACTGTTTGAAGATGCTCAAAGTTTCTCTGAGTGTTCTTCTCATGAGGAGTTTTTGCAAAGGTCATCAACAAATACTTTGAGATATTTGTGAAGTATTTCTTTAGAAATTGTGCACATCAAGCCTTGGAAGGCTAGTGGTGCATTTATCAAACCAAAATGCATGATAATGTACATAAACACCTCCCATTGAGTGGCAAAGCAGTCTCATGCCTATCATTAGGATGGACTTGCACTTGTTGTAGCTTGAAAATCTATAAAGGAAGTTGTATGCCTCCTCGCCTTCCACCCACTCAATCATGTGCTCAATATAAGGCAATGGTAGTGGTTCTTTTTAGTGGTTGCATTTACTTTCTTGTACTTTATGCACATGCGAATTTTTCCATTCTTCTTGAGTATTACCACAATGGGAGACACCCTATCTTTATGTTTGATTTTGTAAGAAGCTTGTCTAGCTCTTCTCGTATGACATGTGCATATCTTCGTTCATCGGACATGATCTCTACTTTTTTAATTTAATACTCGAATCTATCACGATGGTGTGTATAAGCACACATGATGAGGGCACTCTGGCACTCCCTTCAGGTGGATGTAATTCCAAGCAATCACTTCTCAAAATTCTTTGAGAAGTGACATTAGTTTTTCCTCATTCTCTTTCACAAGTTCATTAGTGCCTATGGTAGTTTTGAAGGTTCTCCATTCTCAGCAAGATTTGCCTCCTTAACTCTTATGGGTCCTTTGATCAATTCGCTAGATTTTCCTTCACATTTTGCTTCTAGTAGAATGACCAAAATGGCCCCCTTTTTGAAGCGAGTAAACCTCTTTGAGAGATCTTATGGCTTTTTCTGATTGTCATCATCATCAAAGTTGAATTTTTCTTGCTTGATTCACTAATTGAATTCTCGTCATTGTCGTATGCTTCCTTGATTTTGAAGAGTGATATCAGGATTTGGGATAATGTATGGAAGCTAAATTCCTATTTGCTCATGATTGAGCACTTCCAAATATTCAAGCCACTCTAGCTTCAACTTTACTCTGTCTGACAACTCCTGTATCCACAAGTAGTCCATCCACCTTTTTGGGTTTGGGACCTACTAGGATTTTTTCAATTGTCTTGCCATCTGAATCATATTCTCTCAACTCATTGCCATCATCTTCCTCACCTCCATTATCTGTGAAACTTTCTTCAAACTCACCATCATCTTGTTCTTCCAGCTATCTTTCTTTCATCATGATAATCAAGTAGTTCCTGGTGCAACCTTGTCCACTTCCACTCATGTTGCTAAAGCAACTCCTCATATATTAACTCTCCATCAAAGTTATCCTCTTTAAACACCAAAACCATTGAGTGAGAATCCTTCTCAACTCCCAATGGTTGCTAGGAATGTTGGATCCCATGACATCATGTCAAAAGATTCATAGGATCATCATGAGGATAGATATTGTAAGTTTGGAGTCACTAGGCTAGATTAGGTAGGCAAAAAGCTTGTCCTCACCATCTTGACTTAGTGTCTCATTTGTCTTATTGTACTCCTCTTCTTCCATGAATGGTAAGCCAAGCATGGCTAGGATGTGCATCCAATATTGCTCATTATCCATGCATGGGATATATTTGTTCAAGGACTTCACCATGGCAGTACATTCTAGATCTCCTATATGCTAGATATGGCATCAAGATGGATAGGCATGGTTTTCCAACTTTTCATTTCTATCCTCACTATGTCTCTCTAGTTTCCCAAGAAGACCAATCCATTACCTCAATCTTTGATGAGTCAAGCATTCCACATCCAAGGGTGCAACCTAGAAGCAAGTCATAGTCCACTCCCTTCATCACTATGAAGTTTACCATGAACTTGATATTCACAATATTAACTAGCCAATCCTTCAATATGCCAAGTGATCCAACCTTATAGCTTTCACTATCAGATTGAAATGAAGATTTTTGATAGGTGTGGTTTTCCCAAGCCTTTAGCACCAATTGATTGATTATGTTGACTCTGGCACTAGTATATATGATCCCTAATCTTGTGAGTCTCCTAGAATGATGCGATGCTCCTTCCCAACGAGCATTGACCCTAAGAGCTCTTAGAGAAGGGTCAGTTGCTTTCACATATACATTACTTCTTCTATGAATCTTGTGAATTGTTGGTTCTTGCAGTTTCAGCCATGCCATTTATCCAACTTTTAGAAGCTTTCTAATGGTCAATAGCCCAAGTGGTATTGTCACTTAGTTGGGGCTAGGGTGGCAACAAGGCCAGGTTCCACATTCTTGTAGTGAAACCATTGGTTTGGCAATTTGTTGGTCTATTCAAGGATTGTGATGTAGTGGCTCACTCCAACTTCTAGTGCATTATGAGATAGCCTTTTTGTCTTGATTCCTTTTCTTAGTTCGGGGTCAATGGTGACATGCTTGACAACCCTATGGCACTCATGTCAAAATTGGGGTTTGCTCAGCTTGTTGAGCTTCTTTCATCCACTTCTTGACATTGTCAATGATCTCCAATTGTCACTCGTAGCATTGACATATTCCTTGATTTTAGAAGCTTCCACCTTGTCAGTGTGAGTACTAGTAGTTGCACTCTCAGCACAATATACATAGCTTTGTCCATTGCTTCTGTTGTAATTCATTCCATTTGCAATAGAAGCTTCTCTACTTCTTTTTTCCTTCTTTTCTTAGCATTCCTTTCCTAATCATTGATCCGTTGGTGATGGATGGATTTGGGATGCTAACACATGATTTGTTTCTCCAAGACCTTGTAATGGCATTAATAGGTATGGGGATGGTATCCTCATTGTGAATCATCTCTACCCCAAAGAGCATGAGAGGCACAGTCAGGACAATGGCTTTACTTATGTTGACCTTCCTTCTAGGATAGTCAAGGTATATATGGGTTATGCCACATTGGGACATCACTGATTTGGTTGATATCATTGGTTCTATTTCTTAAGGACATCTCAAGAACACATGTATTGACTACCCACAATTGCAACATTCAATGGAATCCTTCTATTGGGTTAATGCTCTATCTCTTCCTCACCCTAACACCATGATCAAAATCGGTCAATAGTCCATGAGGGTTGTGTTACCCTCCTTGTCGTATGTCACATAGGGATTCAAATATTCCTCATTTCCTTGGTCAACTCCTCGATGTAATGTGTGGGAGCATCACACAAAGGATGAATGACTATCAGGGCTAGAGGTCAAGGTATTCCCAATGGGTTAATCTCCTCTCTTTTGAGTTGCTAGCTATTGCTTATTGGGGGCTAACAAGGATAGTTGTTGCGACCTAGGGTAGTATGCTACCCTGTTTTGCTATTGGTATGGTTTGTTATTGTTCAACTATGCATAGCATAGGCACCTTGGAGCTCAACAATAAGCTACATCATGCCCTAGAAGTCCACAATCCATACAAATGCATGGAGGTCTAGAATATTCATATGGGAGATGTTCACCCCCACAATGCACACACTAAATGATTGGCTAATAAGGCCACAATTGCTTCAAGGAATATGTCAACCTTACTAGCTCAATCTCATGTTACTTAAATGCAGTGAGCATTTTTAGTGGCGTTGCACTCAGCTTATCACTATTTTTTGATGACGATGCATCACTTTCAACTAATAACTTTTTTTTCTCTATTTCTCTCTCTATCGAGATTATCTGTGTGCATGGCTTCATCCAACACATCATTCATCTTTGACCTATCGATTGTTGAATTATTGGCTATGGCCTCTTATATGCAGCCACCTCATATCGCCTTGACAAAAGATTTGGAGATGGCCTTGGAATTTAGCCGCTTAGCAATATGGATTCACTTATACAAGATTCAGATCTTAGAGACATGTTTACATATGTTTTCCTTCTATTGTTGTCGTAGGTTCATGAGTTGTACAATGAGATTGTCCCAATATCCGACTTCAGCAAATTGCACAATAGGTCCTTGAGGGTGAAAAAGCATGGTTTCACATTTGCATCCAAACCCCCCCCCCCCCCCCCGAACCAAGTCCTATCCTTGTCACTCAAGCAAAGGCCAAAGGCTTAGGCCTTCTTGTCATCAATTATGAGTTTATGTGCTTCACACACCTAGGTCATTGCTTAGTCAATATTTTTTTATTTTCTTGGTGACCAATAGGATTTTAGCTTGGTTAGAGCCTAGCACATCTCCTATAGCTATCAGCAATGTGTTGGCTACTTTTGAGCGAACATGGATGGAAAATGAATTGTTTATTAACCTTCATTGCACTAGCTTAGTCATCATTAAATCAGAGCAGGACCTAGGGACATTTGCATTAATCAATAGTTTCCTTATTTGGTTCATCTCTCTCTTTATGTCTTCCTTCTCTCATTGGGTGTATCCTTGCTTTGTCCAACCAAGGTGCTATAATGATATTCTAACCTGATTTTTGACACCTCACTAGCATCTTTATTGGTCGTAGCCCTAAAGTTTGCAAGTGCCATTTTCTACTCCTCGGATGCATCTCTCAAGAATTCTTCCTTATCCATCATGCTAGTCTTGGCTAGTGATGTGTTCTAAAGTCCAAGTCAAATCACTTTCTAGATTGGTCTATTTGTTGTTCCTTGAGTTTCTTGTTTTGTTATTTTCCTTATGGCATTGTTAGATTCTACATGTGATGGGCCTCGAGATTTCCTTTTGTTTGGTTAATCACAATAACAATGGTATTGCCCTTCCCAATTAGTAGACTCAACCTACTTGTGCCTCATGCTCAATTGGATTTGTATAGTTTTGGCACGCAATGTGACACATGCAAAATAAGTATTTGGTGAGTGTAGTGCTCTAATAGGATTTTTGCTTTTTTCCAAACAAGTGTAATGTTAATGCAAGTAATAAATGTTGCAAAGCTTGTTAAATCACACAATAGGTTTAGTATTCATGGCAATGCAAGTTCCCAATCAATGAGTTTTTATGGTTTGACAAGTTTCTCTCTATTGCCTTGAAATTTTGTCTTGAGGATTTTTCTCTTTTTTAATTTAATTTTTTATATTCTATGTTGTTGGGTTGTCACATTGACAGCTTTTTCACATTGACAAGTTTTTAACATGGATTGGTCCTCATTAACAAGTTTGTCAACTATTGATGAGTTTGTCAACAAGTTTCTAACATTGATGAGTTTCTTCTTTTTGACATGTTTCTAACCACCAATAGGTTTCCAACTATAGAGAAGTTTCTAACCATTGATAGGTTTCCAACCGTGGACAAGTTTCTAACCATTGAAGGGTTCCCTCATTGACAAGTTTCTCTCAGTTGTGGCAAGTTTGACAAACTTGGTCTCAATGTTGACTCTCTATTGACAAGTTTGTGTCCATTGATAAGAATGTTGTGTTGATAGGTTTCACTCCTATTGATCATTTTTACCAGTTGACAAATTTTGAAAGTTGACAAGTTATGTGCACTGGCAAGTTTCTATGATGAGTTGTCTTTGACATTGTTGGATTTTACGTTAACATGTTTCCATCTATTGATAAGTTTCAGCAAGTTCTATTTGATTGATGAGTTTTTAACAATTGTCAAGTTTCTATTGTTCACAATTTTTCCTTGTTGATGATTTTATTACATTGACAATTCTCTCACTATTGACAAGTTTTGCACCATCGATAAGATCCTTATCGTCGACAATTCTCACCCTCGAGGAGTTTCTAACCGTTGATAGGTTTCCTTTTCATCGACAAGTTTTGAACATTGATAAGTTTGTAATTATTGGCAAGTTTGATATTGAAGGTTTTAGTATGGCATTGATAAGTTTTGGGTGGAAAGTTTGGTGTTGACACTTTCATGTTGATGTTGATGTTGACAAGTTTATTACTATCAATGTGTTGGGAGTTTGATGTTTGATATTGACAAGTTCTGCTGACAAGTTTCTTCCTATCGACAAGGTTGGTGTTGATGAGTTTCCCCTTTGTTGACAAGTTTGATGTTGGTAAGTTTTGGATTGATATGTTTTGTGTCGATGTTAATAGGTTTGACATTGACACATTGCCAAGTTTCAAATAGTTGATGAGTTTCCATCCACTGATGAGTTTGCACATTGGTGATTTGGGTTTGTGTTGACAAGTTTTCCCATATTGATAAGCTTCCTCCTCATTGACAAGTTTATACCCCCATCGATGAGTTTTCACATGTTAACAAGGGGTAAGTGGACTTACAACTAGCAAAGTGGTTACAAGGGAATCTTTTCAATATGTTAATGTAAATTAGAAATCCAAAAGGACAATCAAGCATGACAAACTCCTCTCCTCCCAACTAGTTTCATTATAACTAACTCTAATCGATGCCCCACATTGCAATCCATTTTAAGATTTATGCATAGTGCAAGCACTTTTTTTTGAAAAAAAATTAGATCATGGAATACGTGAATGTACCTCTCTCCTTATCTTTGTAGTGCACAGCTCTTCCTCTTGTAGGCAGTAGAGTGGTGGTGCTTCCTCCTTTAATGGCATCTCTATCTTACGGTGGTAGCAATGATGGTGTTAGTAGCAATGAATGAAGGTGAATCTTGGTAGTAGCTAATGGATTGAAGGAGTTGTGGTAAGGTTAGTTGGTGGAGTGGCAAGGGGAGGTTTTGGTGGAGGTGAAGAAGAGAGGTGGTGAGTGGGCAATAAGTGGGCATGGGAAGATGTGGTGGAGAGGAGGTTCAGTGGTGGTGAGGCTAAAGATGGTTGTGGATATGATCGTGGGGATTCGGGTGTTATTGTGTGGTGGAGAGAGAGGGAGTGATGAAGAAGGATACAACAGTTTTGATGGTTGAATGGAAAGAGATGGTGATGATGTTGATGGAGGCAACAAACTACAACACATGGTGGATGGTGTGGTGGGCTCTAGTGGCAATGAGGACCCGACTACTGCATTGCAAGTCATGGGGACAGCATGGCGAGAAAAACTCATCATGATATGAATGGCAGAGAGAAGGCAATGAATGCAATTGATGAGGACAATGCATAAAGGTGGAGAAGGCACATGTAGGGGATGAAACCATGGAGGTTATCCTTAGGGTTCCCCCCTAAAGAGAAACACGCTTAGCTAATTTTTTAAAAATAAAATAAATAAAAAGAAAAGGGGAGGCTTAGCTCCCCTCCCCCATGGAACACTTTCCCTCTCTCAATGGTTAGTCTCCCCTCTCAATGGCTAACCAAATATTTCAAGGTTCACATCCCCTCATGCATGCGAGGAGCATGTTGATCCCACTCTCTTACCTCCTAATCCATGGAGTGCCCCCTTCCATGCACCTAAGGGTGTGTCTTATGTTTGCTCACTCTCTGACGAAAAGTAACCCCATTCATACACAAAGATGAGCCTTTGCTATTATGTTAAGAGTGCAATACATAATCAAAATTTCTCCTTCAATCCCACATGTGATGTTTTTTGAAAATGTCTCCTTTTCTTTCTTTTCTTTTTTTCTTTTTTTAAAATGTAATTAAAATAGTAAATCCAAAATAATTCATTTGTTTCTATCTTCCCTAAATTTGAGCAATACATTTAGTAAGAAAAACACATTTTATTCCACTTCATCAAAATAACTCTAAGCATCCAACATCAATCAAGGATGAACCAACTAACTATTCTTGAGTACATTTCAAAGTTGGTGATCACACCCTTTCCTTCCACAGCTCACAAACTTGCAAGCGCCTTTTGTGGTTGATAAAATCCTAGTCTAGATGTAGCATTCATACACTATGTCGAGACCATGGACATGCTCCTATTATTTCAAGACTTTGACCATGAAAGCCATGGCTATCTCTCATTTAGCCCACTCACATACACTGAACACAACACACGATCTAATCAATGGTGTATCAAGTGCACTTACCTTTACTTACCATATGTCGAGACCATGGACATGCTCCTATTATTTCAAGACTTTGACCATGAAAGCCATGGCTATCTCTCATTTAGCCCACTCACATACACTGAACACAACACACGATCTAATCAATGGTGTATCAAGTGCACTTACCTTTACTTACCATATTGTAGTCGTGTAAACGAATAGCCAAGTATTGCTCCACGGCCCATATGCATTGCTCCTTGCTCCCTACCTTGCATCCATGGTTGCTAGAATGATGAGTCATTGTAGACAAGTAGAGGGGAAGAAGAGAGAATGAGGGTTTCACACACGTATTCCTCACCCATGCTTTACACACATGTTCCTCACCCCCTCACACTTAACCTCATACTCTCTTGCACATAAACATACTCAATACCATGGAATGAGAAGAAGAAGATAACGCAAGAAGGGAGAAAGCTTCTCTCCTTGTCCCCCACTATCTCTCACTCTCTTCCTCTTTTTCTCTCTCACATGAAAGACAAAAGAAGATAAGAGCAAAGTTTCCACACACATAAACAGCTTTTTCATTAGTTCTCATCCTTTTATATGCCCATTTTATGGTTTTTGCCTTTTTTGGGCTCCTAGCCCACTTTAGTGGCTCATGACCACAAAATTGCATAAACCTTAGTGAGGGGAAAGTGACCAAGGGTGAGTGAGGGGAGCGGCATTCTACTCCCCCCACTCATCTCGGGTGTGACCTAACTCTTAGTTGTTACAAGCAATGGAAAGCACTTCCTTTCTCTTTTAAGATAAAGGCTTATACAAAACCAAAGCTTGAGGCATTCCTTGGCTATGTAGGCTTAACACAAAGAACTCCACAAATGTTTGATGTAGAGAATTGGACATCTGTGCCTGCAAGCACTACTCCAATGCACTCCTCTCCACATGACACTTTCTCCTCTTCTCAATAGTCTTGCTACAACATTCTTCTACCATGCTTCCTCCCTTTCTTCTCATTGTTGTTAATACATGCTCCTCCTTCTCCACTATTCTCAAAACCAAAAGAAAAAAGGACAAGGGCTTACATTCGTGCCTCCTACTTTTTGTGTTTGGCAAAGATCTATTCTCCCCACATATGAGATTATTTAATGGATTTTCCCACTTTTAAACAAGAGCATAACAAAGAAAATTCTTCTCTCATAGAGACCCTAAAGTTCTTTTTTTTTGTATTTACATATGTATATATTTTAAACTTCCATCAATTTAAAAATAACTATACTTTTTCTATACCATAAAACTCTCAGAAAGTTTCAATTCACAAACATACACCTAACTAGCCACAAGCATTTGGAAGTTTCACATATCAACAACCACCTATTCATCTACATGATTAGAGTGAAAGTGACCTCATGCTTGAAACGTCCCTATCCTAGCAATGGGACCAAAATGTTGTGCTTTAACACATGCAACATGTGAGACATAAGGATGTACCCTTATTCATTCAAGAGCTAAACACACTGGCATCATGCAGCTACCTCTCCCATAACCATGTTGCACACTCTTCTCAAGAGCAATGTAGCACAGCTACCATTTCCATCTTAGAAAGATCAATACAAACTTATTTTGAGTCTAGTGAATATGGACTTATCTCTTCATTGTAGTCACTCTCCAAGGCTCATCGCCATGTACTCCACAATCCATGTGATGCTCTTTGCATCATCTAAGCTCTCACCACTACCTTTACATGTACATGGAAACGAGAAGTTGGAAAAAAAAAACTTCACTCTTATACGTCACACTTTCTCACTCAACCTCACACACATCCATTCCTTCATCTCTAGTTAAGATGGGATGGAGAGAAAGAAAGAAGAAGCATTAGGAAAAAAATGAACTCACAAATGGGCCCTTAAAAATAATATAGTTTGAGATGTGGACCTTTTGGATTGTCCAATAAGAAGGCTAGATGTTGACATCCATGGAGGGAAAATCTTCTCTCTCCAAATCTTGGGTTTTCTATTAAAAAAGGGATAGTGGGGGATTAAAAAACGGGAGAATGAATAGTACACAAAATTTGAGTTTCTCTCACCTTGTATTTTTCCCCTTTTTTTGGAGAATTTTCAATTTCAGTTTTTTTAACTCACACGAAATCAATTTGACCCAAAATTTGAGCAACATACCACTTTCCCTCTCTTCTCTATACTCGTGAATTTTCATCTCCATTGAAGCTCCTTGCTAAGAATAATTAGGGTTTTGAGCATTTTGCTTACATCTGCATTGTCTTCTCCATGCAGCTCCAGATTTTGGGCAAAACACAGGTGCCCATCTCTCTTTGCATTTTCTCTTGTTTGCTATTTTTTTAATAGGGTTTGATGTGGTTTCTTATTGTTATTGTTGTTTTATTGCAGAGGTTTTTTGGGGCAGGAGACAGAGGTGCTCATCTCTCTCTCCTTTCTTTCCCCCCTCTCTCTATGTGTTGTTTCTCTTTTATGTTGTGTTTTCAATAGAATTTGATGTTGGTTCTAATTATTGTTTTCTTGCAGAGTTTATTTGGAGCAAGAGGCAAAGGTGTTAATCCCTCTCTCTGTTTGGTTTTTTTTTTTTTGCTGATATCTTTTCAATACAACATAATGTTAGTTCTAACCCTTGTTGTTGTTGTATTGCAGATATCATTTTGGGTAACATTGCATAAGTGCTCATCTCTCTCTCCCTCTCTCTTTCTCTCCTATGTTTCCTCTTTTCTACTGTTCTTTCCGTATACCTTCATGTAAATACTAACTCTTGCTATTATCTTTTCCAGAGATCAATTTGGACAAGATTGGATAGGTGCTCATTTCTTTCTCTCTCCCGTGTACTCACACACTCTCTCTTTCTTCCTCTCTGCATTATCCCTTTTCTACTATCTTTACAATAGGGTTTGATGCTAGTTCTAACTTAAGGATCAATTGTTGTTGGAGCACTTAACACAAGGTAGAGCAGAGATTCTGTAGCTCAATTTACAGGTAAATCTGCCATATTTTGTGGTGCCAAAATTTATTCATTTAATTAGTGACTTTTATGTTTGATGGGATTGATGTTTTCTTATTGTCCATCATTTGCAATGGGTTTTGATTAGCAATGATTCAATCGTATCTTCAGTAGCTCAGCTTATAGGTAAATTGACCCTATTTTGTATTACTTCTATTCATGTAGTTATCTAGATATTTTTTGCTAAAAGGGATTCATGCAAGTATTTTTATCAAAAGGGATTCATGCAGGGTTTTTTTTGTACATGTAGGTGTTGTATAAGGTTTAGGTGAAGCATATAATTCTTGATCGACTATTTTGATGTGGTGAGTGATTCCCTTGTGTTGAATGATATGGATCTACTAGAAATAGATGGTTTAAAAATCCTCTACTTTATTGGTCCTATGTGTCCATTTGGATCTCCATGCCAATTGGCAATGATCCATGAAACTCTTATATCATATCATCCATATAACACACAATGTGTTGAGTCTTAGAATATCTCAGGTGTCAATCCAATGTGCCTATTAAGATTTGCATGCCATGTGGCTGCTATCCTTGTAACAACTACTCTATAATACCCACATTTCATACAATGTATTGAGTTAAATCAGACTCCTCTTCATTATAATAAAAATTATTTTGGCGAAATTCTCTGAGTATTCTTGTGTTATTCTTTTCATTATATTTCATGTAAATGGTATGATTAAAGTGATGCCTTGAAATTAATTCATGTATATATCCACATGCAATTCGATATCGATGTTTATGTCTATTTACAAATGTGTAAACATCTCTTAATGCCATGTTGATTTGTATGGCATATTGGTGATTACTGGATAAACTTAAAATGCTTATTATTTAGGGGTTAATACATACTTCTTTACATCTAATGCGTAGGTTATAATACCTGAGAGAAGAACAAGCATTCTCTCGATAGAAGTACGTAACAGAAAAGATGAAGAAGGAAATTGGATCACTGATGCATATCATTGCTTGTCTTAGGTACATATGCATCCAAGTATGAAGGGAGCATTCAGGGTGAAAGTATCAGCAATTGCAAATGTATTAAAGCACTGGAAGGGTAAAATGTTAGCTCTCAAACAAAGGAATGTTGATTCTCACCTTGCAATAGAGGCGTTTGTACAACATGTATTCATGCAAAAACAAATATATATTGCGTCCACTATGCCCTTTCAATGAAACATTGCAAATAGTAAGTATTTGCAACTCATTGAGAATGAGAAATTTCATGATACCTATGTAACAACTTGTCTCGTATTTACAGAAGTATACCCTTCGGATTGGTGTGAGTGAAAAAATGTTGAGAGTTTCACTGGTTCTTTTAAGTATTACCACCTCAAAATTGGTAGATTGCTCTTTGAGGGGCGTACAGCTAAGCAGCTTGTAGAGGATCTTGTTTTTTTCTATGACTCCAAGTACATATTTCCCAAGGGGAGTCAAGAATATGGAACCCTTGAGTCTATGCATGTATCGAATCTCAATAGCATAGATATGTGTAGCACAAAAATTTGAGCAGACATATTGAATTCTATGAAGCCAAGCACCGGCTCAAATAATGTACATCTAGGCTGGTTCATACCGATTGCAATTTTTGCACACATGTTCAAGGAATGTAAGGGTTTGAGATGTACCAAAAGCACGTACGTCATAAAAAATACATCAAAGGATTATGTAGCAAGGATTCTAGGTAAAACTTGGACATCAAAAAAAACTCACATTCCTAACACAATGGAGTGTCGAGTCACAACAAGGGACATGGCTTTCAGGTAAAAATTTTCTCTCTTAGTTGACTATTATCTTACTTTGGGATGAATCGGCTAACTTCCAATTACAGGTACTTTGTCGCACAACAGACTTTATGCCTAGTGTTCAAGTATCGTAGATGGAGGATGCTCAAGGGTAAATGGTTGTGCCTTGATCAAGACATGCATGGAAGTGCAGCTGTGGATGTTACAGTCATTTGTGAGGGCCACGTACCCCAAGTGTTGCAAATGGAGGATGATTGGCCCTTGAGTATAATGCGCCAGGAAATTATAATGTTAATGCAGAATCCACCTGTTAGCTTCTACTTTAAACTAGATGGTAGGAAAATTCGAAGCCACGCTGAGGATACTATTATTAGCGGAAAGTGTGTGGCTCCACATATTTTAGAAATTGTAGAGTCTCCCTAAAAATCCCCAACACCACAAGTTGTAATATCCAACACCTATAAATTTTTGGATTTTTTTTCCCAATAGAATATTGTCGCTTACAAACTTGCAATATTTAAAAATTATGATATTTATACAAAATTATACACTTGTTATAAACTTTTCATATCAACACATTTACACATGCATGTAAACTTTACAAAGACATAAGTAAAGCCATAACTAAATATCGTATGCAAACAACCCTTAATGGTTTAAAACTTAAGGTTTTTAAGGTAGAACTAGTTTAGTTATTGTTTCATTGTTTCATTTCACACTTTCTCTCTTCATCTCTTTATATCCACCACATCCCTCCTACCTACTACAATGGATGCTCGCGCACACTTTGATAAGTGGATCCACGAGACTATCTTTGCCAACCAGGGTGACGAAACATTCCAGGTTTTCTCTAAGAACTTCAACCTTGAAAGCGTGCTCTCATCACTGGATCCCCCCTTCAGGTTTTGGAAGACTTTGTGAGCACCATTGCTACATGCACATACTCCATCAAGGGATCCGACACAGAGTATGCCTTGTTCCCATGGGAAGTGCACTAGGTACATCACCTTTGGATCTCGTGGAGTGTGATTGCGCATTGGTAATTTACCTCCTTGCATTGGATACACCCCTAGAGGAGGAGAGCAATGAAGATACAACTCCACAGGTTGTTTCTATCACATACATGGGAGAAGAACTGATTGAAGAGCTCATAAATGTTGAAGAGGAACATCGAGTGGTGGCAGAGCAAGGGTTGGCTCTCATGGTGCCATCTTCTTCAGAACAACCACAAGTCGACAAACCCAACCTTGCCTCCTTAACACCCATTGAAGTAGATGGTGTACAATACTTGCTTCTATCAGATATACTGCAATAATTGAAAATGAAGGAAGAATAGTTATTTTCTATCCTAGTCAGGGATTCAATGGAAGACCTAATCGATTATGATTACATGGATGTGCATCTGACAATGGCAGAGATTGGAAGATATGATGGCACAAGCTTAGATACTGTGTGTGCCATCATAGCAGCACATGAGCATATTACCTCGGTTGAAGAAGATTACCTTATTCCAGATGCTGAATTTGAAGCACTACATCATGATTTGTTTGGATCAAGGCCCCAGCTTCCTACCAAGGAGTTTGTAGATCCCTCTGCCCAAAGAGGTACCTCCCTAACACACGAGGAAATGAAGATACAATATGATCTGGAGAAGGTGAGATTTCTAACTACCATATATTTTTATGCAGTGAAACTTGATAGTAGGGTGCATCACGTCCCCGGGAGTCCACCGATAAAATCTTGGCCAAAAGTGATGCCTGCAGCTGCCCTATCCAAAGTTTGGCGTCTGGGGCCACTTTCCCCAAACGCCAAACTTCGGACAAGGCAGCTGCAGGCATCATTTTTTGCCAAGATTTCACCGGTGGACTCCGAGGGACCCATGCACCCTAACGTCAAGTTTCATCGATTTATGATAACTCTAGGTTAGTTGCTAAATATATTGTTTGATTTGACTTTTTCATTCATGACATACTGTATATAGATGAGTTTGCATCAAGGCAAGGAGGACTCGACATGCAGATCGATGGAAGAATTCAGCTCTGAAGGCGTATATTGGTAACCTTGTTGCAGATTTGGTGGTCTTCCATAAGAAGTGCTCACCAGAAGGGTAAGAAATAATCATGAAAATTCAAGCTTTGACCAAGTTTAGACCAAGTGATACATGTGGCATCTAGCTTGGAGAAGGCGGTGCTAATCAAGCGGTCAAAGCTTCTTTACTTGTTTGAGCAAATGTGTGGTGAAGCAATGTGTGTGCTTGCTACATTAGGCGACCTCACTAAAGTGTCAGATCCACTTCTCCTGGAGAAAGAGCTGAAGGGAGGACGCATCATTTTTAAAGTAAAGAATGAACTTATATTTTCATCGGAAGCTGGCCCCTCCTCTCCATCGATGAAAAAGCCAAGGAACAATTGAGAGTTCTTGTTGGCTATCGGCTTTTTATATCTACCATCAGCCATCACATGTATTTTTCTTGATGAATATAAGATACTTTACTTTATTCCTACAAATAGATATTTATTAAATAAATGTGTGGTTCGTATAAGTGTGACGATAATGTGTGGTACGTGAATGATACATTCGCATACGTTAATATAATTCAACGCATAGTACTGCACTTGCGATTATGTAAGTGTGACGATAATGTGTGGTACGTGAATGACGCATCCGCATACATTAACATAATTTAGCACCTATTATTGCACTTGCAATTGTGCATAAGAAATAACGTAACTTATATAAGTACATATTACTACTTTTGATGTGTTCGTACATTAAACAAAAATTAAGAGTCATGCGTTTCAAGAAACAAAACAAAACAACTTTACTCAATTATTTGAATTCAGTACACATCGCATGAGATATTATGTATATATAAATAAATATTCCAATGTGGCAGAGTATACAAATGTTTTTGTCCTTCTAAGATATTATGGTGCTATCACACTCATTGCAAACCTTGCATCATTAATCTAGTAAACTATGGTGGAGTCCCCTTACCGTGTTGAAGCCGAATGATAAAGTTCATGTATTTATCTGTGATTGTGACACGCTTTGCATGGATGGCCGCAAGCTGTGTATCATCGAACAAGTCGATGAGAAACCCCTCTACAGCTATTTGTAGGGCCTCCATAGCTATAGTAGTCCACCTTCCTGTTGGTGGACCATCCTGCACTCATGCCCAAAATCTTCACATCCCTTTCAGCTCCAAGTCTTGCATGACTTCTCGAGCAACCCTATGAAAAGAACTTTTCGAGATGAGAAGCTCGTATCCGCGTTGGATTCTCATTATCTCTTGAAGAGCGACAATGCCCGGTTTCCATCTCCACTTCTTCTGTGGTGGTGCTTGTGCTCTATGGGGAGCACCTGTTGCTACACTAGAGGAGGCTCCACCTTGTGCTCCAAGTGGCGAGCCTTGGTGTGATGTCTTCTCGGGGCCAAAACGACGACATGCTTGCTTGGTGCGTGCCATGCAAGCTCGAGGAGGGCAAGAAGGAGAAGATATAGAGGTTGGGGATGTGAAAATGGAGGAAGCAAAGAAAGCAAGATGTAAAAATGAGAAGAAGAATGAACTTTTAATCCATTTAAACCCCAAAACCGGGTTAATGTATCTTCATACGCATTGTCCATTGTGTGATCGTAAATCCATAACCTTTTATCGGAATGCGACAAAACTTCACATGCGTACTCGTTAGGTGGCCAAGAGCCCTTTTTTTGGTTGAAAAAAAGTGCCTGCAAACCCTTGGTTCGGAGCCCTTTTTTTGTTGAAAAAAAAGTGCTTGCAGACCCCTGGTCCGAAGCCTTTTTTTTGTTGAAAAAAAGTGCTTGCAAACCCCTGGTCCGAAGTCTGTTCAAACCAGGGTCTGCAGGCACTTTTTTTTCAACAAAAAAAGGGCTCTTGGCCACCTAACGAGTACCCGTGTGAAGTTTGGTCACATTCTTATACAATTTAGTATTTTAAAAATTATCCCACACCAAAAGTATGGATGGATCGATAATTGAGAAATCAACATCGCAACTACTAGCCCTTAGAAACTTCGCACCACAGAGACTATATAGAGGCCTCAAGAGTAAAGTCTGCAACAAGAAATTGTAAATTTTTGCATGTTATTCCTATTGAAATTGACAATGCTAACAAAAACTGTAAGTAAGAATTGAAAATATAATGAAGATGCACAAGCAAAGTTGAGAGCGAAGGACAAGTGTAAAATTTTAATTCATATTTTAAGGATGCATACAATAATTTTGCACTGGGACATAGTCATATGTCCAATGCACGAGAATAACACTATGCCAAAAAAGATAACATTACAAATTGTGTTCATTCCATTGGAACGAATGCATCCTTCACTGCTTGAAGATTTCTTACAAGTTGAAAGTCCTTGGGAGTTACAATGATGCACTTCGCATGTATTGCACAATGTTGAGCATCAGTCATCAAGTCAACTAAAAAGGCCTCTGCAGCACACTGTAGAGCATGAAGACATTCTTTTGTGAAGCGATCAAGTCTATCCTCACCTTGTGCCAAAAACCACCTCCTGCTTTCTGTGCAGTAGAGGTCTTACACAATCTCGTGAACAAGTCTCGAGAAGCTCGCCTTCGAAATGATGAGATCAAAAGAGCGTTGATACCCCCTAATTTCTCTCAAGGCCACTGTACCTGGCTTCCACTTGTGTTTCTTGTGGGGATTCTGAGGAGGACCCTTGTGAGGGTGGCTTGAGGAAGGTGGATTAGGTTGAGAAGGGGGTGCATCTGAGCTAGTAGATGCTCCAAGGGGCTGAACACAATATGGGGCTCTGAGCGGAAGCTTATTTGCAACTACATTAGACCTAGACATCTTTCTTGCACAATAGATGTGAGAACTCAATGAATAAGATAGAAAGTGAAACCCTCTTTTATATAACCCTAAACTGTGAGACTCATTCGCATAGATGCACACTCTCTCTTTCTCTCTTAAACTATGAATTGCATTCACACTGAACACATTGTTCATCTTACTATCTTAGCTCTCTTCGAACCCATTTGCTGCCTTATCGAAGCCTTGTTTCTAGCCACTTAGCATGGTCTTCTTTCGCACTTGAGGCTTCATAACGCACTCTTTTAGTGACACGACATGATTCCATCATGTCTGCAGCCGATTCATCAGTACTTTCATTTGCTCTCTTTTGCGAGGGTTTAGCTTCATCAGCTACTATAATCCTATACCACCAAGATAGCAATTGGATCATTGGATTGCTACCATTCACCCCTCCACCATGATCAGTTTTTCTTTGGTATGCACCACACGCTATCCAATGTGAATTTTCTATCCCTTGTGTGGACCAAATTCTGATGCTTCCCTTTTCTGCAAAGTATGGTCCATCTGCCTCAAGGATATGCTACAAAGACACATATCACACATGAGTAAAACTATGCTCAATAGTTTATACAATTCATACAATTTTAAAATATTAACTTAGTACGCACCATGTAATGTGTGATAGAGCTTTTGCCCAATGCTTTCACCATGTTTTCGTAGAAGCTATGCATAGCATTGACAAATTCTTGCTTATCTTGATTGTTAAACACCTTCTTGCGAAGTAAGGAAGCCAATTTGTTAAGACTTATCCAAACCTTAGCTTTGGACAATCTTGTTTTTCCTCCATTACTTCGATCAGGAATTGCAAAATGTAACTTTTTCCACCCATCGTAGTCCTACGGCCTATGAACCATGACATTCCTCTCCTCATTCATGGGTGCTGAGAGAAACTTCCTAGCCTTTGCTCCTCCAAAGCAAGGCTTTTTTGGCAAGTTACCAGATTTTCATGATCTCTTCTCATCTTTTTCAATCGTCACTTGATGCTTGTGTAGCCCAATTTTTTATAACACTCGCTCCACATTCCTACACGTTGCAATGGCTTCTTTTTCTGGTTGCATCCTATAAGCAAAGCAAATGTATTCATATACAAGTTTCTCCATGATTCTGACAAAAGCATGCAATGAACAAATGTGAATAAGATCCAAGGGAATGTTGAAGATGGGCTTCCAAGTGGGATCTTCTCTATTGCGCGTCGGTGCAGCACTTGTCACCCTTCGCTAGTTCTTATTTCTGTCGTTTCCTTCCACCCTCTCTATCAAGCAATATAGGCATGGATTCTTTGTATTTGCACCATTGGAGATTCCACACATGCATTTTAAAGTTTTCAAATCTTCTCCAAGATGCCATTCAACCAAGTATTGACTATACCCTTCAACCGAGAGCATCTCACCATGTTCCTGACGATCGATGATGCTTGGAATGCTTGTGTGCATAAAGAACAGCTGCAGCACCTCAAATGTTTCCTTAGGAACTTCAAATGCAGTGAGCCACTACACATGGCGCTCAAATTGAACACTAAAGTTCCCTAGGTTGTTCTTGTCAAATTGTAAAGCTCTATTCATCATAGTTACACTAACTCTTTCAAGCTTTACTCCTTTGATGACCTCACTTTCATCTAATTTTATAACAAACTACAATTTACCATTACATTCCTCAATAGACATATTCTAGTACATTATCATTTCTGACTGCACCTTGTTCAAATCTAAATAGTAATTGTTGAGTTTGGTGAACTTCACCTCATATGCATTTTTTGTCCCAACCTTTAGTGTTTCCACACATTGAACATGCATGGGATCTCCTATCAACTCCAAAACATTTGTATTAAGTTGCCATCGGACCTCTATTAACTTTGAAGGTTGAGGAAGAGGCACGATTCTATTTCTCTTCAACACACGACCAAACCCAGCCTTCACACCTTTGAATATATTTGAGTAAGTCGTTGTGCCAATATCGGCCCTGTCACAAATAGATTGTGCATCCATAGCTGAGAACTCATTTGACACATCTTTTAATGTGCACTCAATCACCTTTTCATTCACAGCCTTAAACTTAGAATTGCTCAAAGCATTTTCCAATGTACTTGCCTTCAACAATCTACTAATACACGATCCAACCTCACCCTCACCTAGGTTCTCTTTCTGAGCTACCTTACATGCTTTGATACGTCGCTTCCATTGGCCGCTATTCACAATTAACTCATTGATTGGCTTCTTCTTTTGTTTGTGCCCCTGTGTTAGCTTGCTGTTGATCTTTCTCAAGTCATCCAATTATGCCTTTGCCTCCTCATATGAGATACCAATGTCATGGATAGTGTCTTGCATTGAAATAATTTGATTGTTTTGTTGAATTATAGTGTCATTCAACTGTACCACTTGTCCTATGAGTTGTTGTATATGAGGTTGATGCGCAGCGATCACATCATGGAAATTTTTTATGGTTGCTTGGCAAGTTGTAAATACTTTGAACGCCTAATCATTGAGCCGCCTAATATAACCAAGTAACCCATTTTCACCCTCACACACATACTTCAGTAAATTTGTGATTCCTGAGAAAGTTGAAGGTCTATTGTTTAAGGGGTCAATTGGGTAGATTCCCCCATCAACCCACAAATCCACATGTTTCAATCCCATTTGCCTGTAACTCTGCAAAACTTGAGGGTTGACACTAGTACGCTGGGTTCTTTTGAATAATGGGATATATTCAATCTCTATCTCAATATGCAGCTCCTTTTTTCCTGTATTCATTTTACTATTAATAGAAACAGGGAGCCTACTTGATTGTCACAAGAGGTAGAGTGGAGATGCACAGAGAGGCACACAAAGGTGCCAAGGGAAAGGAGGGTGTAAGTAATTCACTCTGTTAATGAAGGTTGCATAAACACAGAGAAGAGATCACAATAGAGCCATGAGAGAGTATAGATATGGGGAGAAATAGCTCAGAGGGTAGGGATGTCCAAGACTTTTCGTATTTTAGATATTTCTATTTTGCCTCCAAAAACATCTCCAAAAAACACGAAATTTGATCAGTTGGTTTGTTTTTTTACCAAAAGCTAGAATATAAAAAATTCCCAAAATATCTTAAAAGGAACTTTTGAAATTTTATTTTCCTTGTTCTCAATTAAAAAATCAATTACCTCATATCTACTAATCATTTTGCATTGAAAATGAAGCACCACACTCCCGTAACTAACTCATTTTTGTATATAAAATTTGGTTGAAAAAGACTTCTTGAATGAGGAGAGAGAAGGAATCTGAGTATATTTTGTAGATAATATAAAAAGGCAAAACGAGATTGCAAAAGTGGAGAGAGAGGAGGATTATTTTATTATTCTTCTCTCCTCTTTTCCTTGTTTTAAGGAGGAGAGAGGGAGGGGCTAAAAGGCCCATTTGTGAGTTTATTTTTTTCCTAATGAGAATGAGCTTCATCTCCCTAGTTCCTCACTTTCTCTCACTCTCACTCTCTTTCTCTCCTTTACTCTCTCATAAGCATGTAAAAAGAAAGCAAGCGCATATAGACATAAAGTTTGCACACACTTGAATAACTTCTTACATTCTTTTCCAGCGCTTACATACATGAGTTTTAGGGTTGCCATCCTTCTTGGGCATCCGACTCTTTTCATGGTATCATGAACACTCCTAACCTAGTTTCATGCTTCTTATAAGGTCCATGATACTTCCCTTAAATGGGAATTATTTGTGGCACCTTACTTTAACCTTGTATATCTATGAAAAAATTTGTAATTTGAATTAGAGCGAGGCCAGAACTCATTAGATACAACTTAATAATATTATGCTTTAAAAAATACAACTGTTCAACAAAATAATCTCATTGTAGCTCAAAACTCATTTATCCTTTGGGCAACTTCCAACACTTGCATTTATCTTCATAGTGGATAGCTATTCAAAAATGTGGTCGTTCAAAATTCTCATTAACACTCTAGGTACAAGAAAGCTTAGTGGGGCTATAAGCAATAAATGTCCATGTATCCTAGGACAAGAGTGCCATCACACATGACGTGACCTTACAAGGTTTAAAGGTCCCATCCTAAGTAGGATAGTTTTTCCACTCTTGTGGAAGTGAAATATTGTATTCACTTCTAAATAAATATGATATATTTTAATTGATCATTATATGCTAAGGGATTGCAATGAACCTTATATACTAGGTAAAAAAGAACATGTTGCATGACATAAGATTGGGTACAATCTCCCCCATGCATGGGTGAGCACCTCCTCCATGCATATATTTATAGATTTATATTAAGATTTTGTGCTAAAAAATGATTGAAAAGTATCTCCATTTTAGACTATTACTTTCTTTGCATGAATGCCTTACTTTTGCCCTAATACTTTGTAATTCCTATTCTAATAAACATATTCTTTTCTAATTCATATCCTTATAGTACACCTATTCTAAGGTTTGCAAAGTAATAATCAAGCCCTCTCGGTCTTGCACAATAATTACATCTACGTAAATAAATTGCGCATATGCACGTACAATATCATGGCGCTAAGAAGCGCCCAAAAATACAATACTTCCACACTATAAAGCATTCAAACACAAATAATTTCTACACATTAGACTGTGCTTCCTTAAAAAATTTATTCTACATAACTCTATGTAATAATCTTCTCACCACAACACAAAACACATTAGTATCCTTCCATCTATCTACTAGACATAATGTGACCAATATCACATGTGTGTACACGTGCAGCAAGTCACAAATCATGCAGCAAATAGCCAATCCACAAAAATAAATAAAATAAAAACCGTATTATTTTCACAGTAAATTATATGACATACTATACAATTCACACAAGGATGAAACGGATGTCTTTGATGACATAGAGAGGGAGCTCTTAGAAAGATGTTTTACACCAAGTATTGTGAACACAAAACAATATTCATCCTCAAAAATATAGCACTATCATATTCATAGTCTTCATCAAAGTACACAACATTTTTTATCTATAGCTTGCAAATCAATAGCATCAACATTGCAATCCACTCCAACTTCACCAAAAGAATTGGGTAAGTAGAAGCTCTTCATTCAAATGCACAACATTCTTGATCTACATCTTGCAAATCCAATACCATCAACATTGCAATCCACTCCAACTTCGCCAAAAGAAGTGGATAAGTAAAATCTCTCAATAATCCACTAGGAAGATCTTGAAGCCTTGTCAATCCCATGTATCTAACCACCTTCATCTTCCTCCATTAGTCAACTCTTGTGTAGGACTCCACACCTCCACGACCCTTCTGTGATGGTTGTTGGGCCTTCAACATGAACACTTGTAGCAACCTATCTTCGCCCTTAGCACCTCAAGTGTACATTCTTCTCTCCTTGGGCCTCTATCTCCACCATTCACCTCCCTCTCTATCATCACCACCTCCCCTCTTTATAGGTGGCTCCATCTCATAAGTAAAGCATCATTTGCTTTTTAAAAATGTGACCCCATACCTTCACTATGTACTTGTTTAGCTATTCATGGCTTCTCTTTTGATTTTCCACCATCCAATAAGAAAAATAAAAGTTTTAGGAAGCTTGGTTTTAATAAAGCTTAGCCTTACAATCTTAAAAGCTATTTATATAGGCATATTTTTAAAGAATCTTAGGCTCTCATTTATACGCATTGGAGATCATGAGAATTTAGCCCTCATGTGAAGCTCGATTCTTGTGTCAAAAAGTAACAACATTAGAAATTCACCTTCTAAGAAAATATGATGGACTCAAGTTGCATGGATAATTGCCCTATGCTAAATGACATTTGCCATAGGTCTTGGGCATTCCTCCCATCAATGCCCTCTGTTCTCACAATACTCACTTTGCACCTTGTATTATCCTATGGTCCATCTTGTGACAATGCATGATCATGTCTCCCCCTTTTTAGGCATAGAACATCTTGTCTTTTTGTGCACCATCATCACTTTCTATGTCATTGAGTCCTTATCCCATTGATATATTTTCTTCTCTCTTGGAGTTAAAGGTTAATGCTAGAAGTACTGCTCCTTGAGCTTACATCATGATTGTATGATACAATATTTTGCTCTCTCCCAATTCTAGGCTTAATGCCCTCTTTCAATAAGTCTTCAAATGTATTTGTGGGGTTTTTCATTTTTTGAGTTGGCCAATGCTTTAGATGAGGTGCCATTAAAAAATCAAGATCAGATGGCTTTATCAATCAATGGCACAATCAACTAGATATACATATCTTTCATTTTGTCCACAAACTATATTATTATCAACTCATTCCACTTGAGCTTGCTGGGCTTCCCTAGTATGTCTTTTTTTTCTCTCTCATTTCTAAAGGTGGTGATCAAGACCTTTGCTATAGTCATATACATGGGCAAGTTCTGAAATGGATAGTGGAAATAACTTTTTTTTTCATTCACTTTAGCTACATGGGAAGATATCCCTCCCAATCCTCCCTTGGTATGCTCTTTAGCTTCACCCATGTTTCAAATGCTTGAACATGTACTTATATGCCTATCCTCTTGGTCCTTTTACATTATGACATTTGAATTATTAGATGTATGGAGGTCTTGTTCTTATGTCCCCATCCTTCTAAAATATGGTCCCTCATGGATCCTCAAACCTCCAACCTTTCCTCAATCCCCCCCTCCCCCAAAGAGCTTCACGGTTCTTGACTCCCCTAGCCCCTTGTAGGTTTCCAATCATTGAGAAATCCCTTCAATATCCTCTCCATCTTCTCTATCTAGCTACCCCTAGCATTGATAGTTCTCCACTAGCTCTCTGGCTCCTTGTACTAGCTAAGCAATCTTTCCTACTCATTGCATAATTGAGTGATCTCTCCTACTCCTTCACCCTGCCAAAGGCTCTCTTCTCCTCCCCGGCCATGTTAGGGATCCTTTAGTAGTATCACTAATTATGCTTTAAGTTCTTTCTAATGATCTACTATAGTCATTCTTCTAGCCTTTGTATTAGACAGCTCCAAGTCATTGTTTCTCCCACCTCTTCTCCTCTAGTTAGGTGGTGAGTCAACTTCATTAGCAAATACATTACCACCAAGGGTATCACATTTTACACTTAGTTGGCTACTCCTTCGAGGTGGATCCTACTTTATTGGCTGGGCCTTAATGATCATTCTATGCACAAGCTCTTGAACCTCACTTCTACTCTCGGAAGAAGGATGCTCCTAATGGATAATCCTTTAGCAAGATCACCAAACATTAGCAAATTGTTGGCAATAGGTCATAATTGAGTATCAACCGCCACAACTACTAGTGGTTCATGCCATGTAGTGCTCATATACATGTTGAGAGTCAAATGTTGGGTGAGAATTGTCCTAGAAATGAGTCAAAGATGTTATAAAATGAGCATAAACATGAATGATTGAAGAACAAAAGCAAAACAGACATGGGAATACTATAAGTATGAGAGACCAACCTCAAAGCTCAAACCAAGTAGATTGATTAATAATAAAAATTACAAGCAAAGCCACAAGGGCTAAATACCAATCGTACAATACTCAAGTGTCATGTTATCATGTTCAAACTACTAATACACCAATCACAACCAATAAGAAAAGCTTAGAGGCAATCTTAGTGGGATAGAGTCTTGGGGACAAGAAAAGGGCTCAATGAATAGCTCAAACAAAATCATTTCTCATACAAGCAAGAAAAAGGGAAAGAACAAGTTAATGGATCCGATTGAAAAGAAATGTACAGGAATTAGATAGCCCCATTCTTTCCACCTCTTGCTCTCTTATCCATAAAGCTAAGTGAGAAGTGGGCAAGTTGTATGACATGTAATTTTTATTTTACACTTCTACAACTAGGAACCATGAAACATGCACAAGAGGGTACTCTATTTTATTATATGGGGCAGCTTGATGAAAATTATGTGTTTTGATATGCTTTGCAAATGGCTCTTATATAGACTAATAAATTATGAGAATTAGTTACTATTAAGGCTTAAGTTCATATCAAATAGTGTTTTCTTATATAATGATATTTCTAATTACCCATGGAATGGTTATATGGTTTACGCATTTAAGTGAAACTAGAATGCAAAAAGTCAATCTTAGAGAACTTGGTTGTGCTTAGAGGAGAGCACATTTAGTTTAAATCCAAAACATATGGGAGAGTGGTTCAATCAAAAGTGACATTTTATAAATTTTTAGGAAACCCTTATACAAGTTCCAATCCTACCTCTCCTAATTTTTTAATAAATTGTTTAAGACATAAATGAGGCAGATGCATTGAAATAGTAAATACATGAAGAACTATGCTACACACTATGTGGTTCATCAACCTTTTAAGCATCAACCAATTAGCCAATCCACAAATCTCAATACTAAAGGCTTATTCAATTAGCTAGATAAAAGAAAGTTGAGTGAGGAGCTTCTAATGGCCATGGTTGACTGAAGTGATGAGGATTTACTATTTTCATTTTCTACAATAGTGGTAATTTGATTGGTAATTTGATATTCTTTACAGCTTGATCTAGCCATACTTTTAATGGCTAATCAAGCACCTCTTTTCTCGCTTAACAATTCATCCAAAATGCAAATGATTGTGTTATTGTTTTTGTGTTAGTTCTTTACTCTAGTAATGTCATTGTTTTAGCATTTGACTTCTTTCTTGGGACATTTTCAGTTTTCATTTCAAGGTTGGAGTAAAATACAATTAATTTAGAACATTAGCAAATGTGGTGCATAAATTTTTCATTTCAAATTATTTTTTAGCATATTGCTAAGCTGGATTTCATGTTTTAAGCTTCAAAATAGCACAATGGCAAAAACAATAAGGCCATAATTATGTCCATAAAACATAGAAAGGACTATGACCATAAAATGTAAATTGATCATAATTTTGTCCATGAAACAACAATATGGCAATGCATTTAACCCTTTATGATAAAAAAGAACCTAAGGATACATTTTGAGGAAGGAATCAATACACAAATAAACCAAACTCTCTTTTATTTGCTAGCATTTACATGAGATAGTGCCAATATATGAAGTTAGAAAGAAATCATGTATTTTGGTCAAGATGTGTCAAGTGCACATTTCAATATGAGCTTCGATTATTATTAGGAGCATGTACTTTTTCTAATCAATAGGCAACGCCTCTATCCAAACTCAATGCATATGATGTCGACAACACATCTCAAAACAAGCATAATTAACACGAACCGGGCAGTCTTTTCACAACTAGTTATTTGAGAGTCACATGATGTTGGGTCTCCACATTGACAAGGAATTTTGAATTTGAATTAGTACTTCATGTTTGGTTCACATTGGATTGATGAATTATGTGACTTTCAAAATAGAATTATTATGCATCACGCTGTTGGCTCTTCTACACAAATACCTTGTTTAGATCATGTACCATAGAAACATTGTGAAAAACTCTACCCCTCTTCATAGCTTGCATGCTAGTGTCAATGGTCCTTGCCAATAAGCCATAATATAATGGAACCACATCATATAGTTCAGTAAATCTTGTAGTAATCTAACAAAAATATAATATCTCAAGAAACCATGCTACTCATTCCTTCACCTTATATACCAATAGTCTCTATTCATCCTCTTATCATTGTTATTTTACAACTTTTTAGTTTTTATTTTAAGGTTTTGTATACTGTTGGATTACTTTGAGAACCATTCTCTAGACTAAGATTGTGTCTGCTGCGGGTGATTTTTCGCAAAATTTCTTAAATAATGGTTGTTCCATTCTAATTAGAACTTCATTTAAGAATTTTGGATAGAAGTTGTGTGCTCATTAACTATTGTACATCTCGAGGCACATCTCAAGAGAATGCACAATAGGGAGTTATTAAAACCATTAATTTACACCTCCCAAGACCATAAATGAAAGACATTTCATGACTGCCAATGCTGAGGAACAAGCAAGTTGTGCTTTGTAGTGCTCTGACCTGTGTTGGTGTACAGCTCATGATATTAAATTAATGTCTTAACGCAAGGGCAAACAATGTATCCATTAGCTAACCATGCAGAATGCAAGCATCTAGGCACTCTCAAGAGAATGTACAATAAGGAATTATTAAAAGAATTTACATCTTCCATAGACTATAAATGCAAAATTTTTTATGGTGGCTAAAGCTAACGAGCAAGCAATTTGTGCTTTGATAGTGTGCCTTGTCTGGTGTTGGGGTAAAGTTCAGTTACGATCCACATGTTGATTCTGTTATAACATTTGGTCAACTACACCTTCCATAATTCCAGGCTTCAAATTTCTTTCATTATTTCTGTGATTTGAAATTTTATGTGGCATTATTCATCTGGTAGCCTTTTCCTTTCTTGTATTAGCCTTGCGTTGGTATCTAGCCTATACGACTTTGAACGTCCTTTTGATGATCACCATCTAGTTCTACTAAGCCAACATTAAATAGAACTGAAACTGAGCAATCATCCTAGTCTTAGGCCAATTATCCTAGTCTTAGGCATTGTTACATAAGCCTAGCTTCTAAACCCCCAAAAATGAAGTGCTCCGTTTCCAATCAATTCTTCACTACCACCACCTCGATTCACCTCCCCATTGACCGATACTGCACTCCAGCATACTCAAACGAGGCACCGCACAGACTAGCACAGTAGTCAGCTCGTATCAATTTACTATCGTCTTCAAAGAGGAAGCATTGAAAGAAAGCTATATAAGCATTCCAAAAAGTCGGTAACGTCAATGCTGCTCTTCTCAAGGCTCTACCCACAAAATCCTCAATCGTAGGAAGAGGCTGAACAGCGTGCATCTCTGTTTACCGGATTTCCAACAAAATGCAATAACAGCGTTAGCGCCCGATTCGTGTGGTCCCTTTAAGTTATACAGTATAGTCGACTCCGTCGTCAAAGGGCCTAGCACACTCTTGCTTATAAATTCTCAAAGAACTCTGATTATGCACGCACAACCCGCAAACTGAGTCGTCATCAAGCAGGTTCCACAGGCATAACACCTAATTGCTCAGACTATCACCCTTACCAGCTGCCGTGATAAAAGAACTCAATCACCAATAACATTGGCAGTCAACGAAATGTGAACGAAGGTAGTGACCATGGTCTGCATCCCTGGAACCCTGAAATTAATTTTTCGCAGTAGATACTAGACCGTCATATGAATATATTCTTCAGAGAAAGAAACACCTCAGGCCTTCACGATTTTAACACAGGACACCAGATTATCTACAATAACTATTAAACGTACTGAAACCTCAAAACATAAAATGCAACTACGGTAATTGGAACTTCCAGTTGCAGCAGACGACACTACGACTAGACTTGGGACGCTTTTGAATTGCCTGCAACATTCTCCAGGGAAAAGGAAAACACTGCCACAAACAAGCACATGACAAATTCGATTGCTTGCGACAAAGCTCTGCAAACAATGCAAAGAAGTTGATATAATTCAAGCATTTCAAAACAAACCAATGCCCTTGCTGGCTGCTCTTTCAGATGATGCAAGAAACGTCACTCGAGTCTCATAAGACAAACAATTGTGTTCTTGCTTTCAGAACAGGAAACGTGTGCTCTGGCTTTCAGAGCCAGAGAACGAACTAGCTATACTAACCACACACAGAGCACCCAGGTTATCATTGAAAGTGGAAAAAAACTCACTCACACGGTCATAACCAACGTGCAGGGCTCCAGCAGCCACAAAGTTCTCATCTAATGCAAAGAACATTTCCAGAATACTAAACTCATGTACACTATGCAGAATCCTAACACCATAAATCACATTAGGCAAAGGTCGACAATTACATTTTCTATCTTTTGCTGTACATGAGATTATCTTACAGTTTAATATAGAGGGAGGAAATGGCAGCAGATTCAACCATTACATATGAGCCACACGAGAAGGCCCAACTAAGAGCAAGGTTACACTGTTGACTCTAACTGCCATCTGCCTTGTGTACTTGCTTCAACACAATGTTGAGCAGTTCCAAATATTTAACCTCCTGCATTTGACTCCTGAACCGCAGAATCAAATATTATCACTGTTTTTTTTTCCTATAAAAATGTTGCTGTGCATTACCATTTCCAAAAAAAAAAAAAGAGAATGAATTGCCATGTTCTGCCATGCCTAGGCATAATGCCTAGAATCGAAGTAGGTAGAATAAGAAAACAGGATGTACTAAGTTAAAACGGAATCTAGGGAATGTAGAAAGAGTGGGAACACCTTATAAAGCTGCCGACTTAGATCCTGAAAGGAACCTTCCCTTCTGACTTTCCTGACGCATCTAGAAAACAAGAAAGAAAATGATATTATACGCCTGGGAAGGAAACAAGCGAAGTAAGGTATGGAGAACTTCGAATAAACACCTGCTCATTCTTCTTGAAGTTAGCCGTAATGTACACATAAATCCTGAACTAAAAATCCCAAAATAATCACTCTCAAGCATTTTCATGACTTTAACGGCCCTAGAAATTTAAGTAGCCTGTGCTCTGTATCGATCCAAAAAAATAATAGACGTGCCTCTTGGATCTTATTGTGGCTTCTAGACGGGTACAGAATGAACATCACGCCTGAACCAATGTTCTATCAGGTTAAGGCGATATCTCTCCTACGATTGCTAAAAAATTTCCACCACCTCAGTATGCTGTGCTAGCTATCTCAGAAATCAATCGAACAAAAATGTCAGCTAGTGTGGAATATTGGAACGATCCTAAACGTTCCTGCCTATGATGTGCAGTGCGATCTTCTCAATGCGCTGTGATATTCACGAATAAGGTTTAGATGCCAGTAGGCACACCACAGAAACAGTCGAAAACGTTCTTCTATCAAATCAATCTTGATATTTTCGAGAAGATCACGACTATCGATAACATACTGGAATGACAATACCAAACCAGCGGTGCCATGTCTTAGCCTCTCAATGTCCTGTAGCTCTCACGAATAAGATGCAGACACTCTTATGCACACGACAGAGGTCGAAACGTTCCGCTATCAAATCGATCTTGATGCCAAAATCGAGATTGTTGATAACCTACTGGATTAACAAATGAAACTAGCAATGCCATATCTTAGCTAGAACGAGAAAGCCGAAAGACGGTGGCAAGTTACCTTCGATTGAAGCAGATAGAGTAGGAGGAGCAGACGAAAAAGTTTCAAGGGGCGCGCCTGTAGCTTCAGAGACGATCTGCGTGAGAGTTCCAATCCTGTGCTTGAGGTCTTGGTTCTCATTCCGGAGAGAGGTGTTCTCCTTCTGGAGGGAGGCGTTCTCTTTCTGGAGGGAGGCCTGAAGCTCCTGGAAATGATGCTTGTGGTTGAGCATGGAAACGCTGAGGAAAAGGCAGGAGCCTGCGAGGACAACGACGCCGAGGCCTTCTTTGTTCTTCTGTGCGCTCTGCAGCAGGAGCCGGAAGAAGCCAGGTGGCTTGGGAGGACGGAACTCTTGCCGCGTGGTTGACGCGGGTTCGGGAGCCGACCGAGGGATTGCATCCATTTTCTTCTGCTTCTCCTTCTCTTTCTTCTTCTCCTCGTCCTCTTTCTTCTCCTCGATTTCTGATTTCCTCTCTCAAGCTCACACTTCTTTGGTATCTTAGGGCAGGGTTATGCCGCATGCGTACGTTGCGGTGTCACTGGTTATTTTGGCTGCAATTCTCGATATTGTAAAATGGAACTGCAGTGTTAATGCAATCATATGACATCGCAATTCTCCATTTCATCTCCCTTTAGGTCTCCCTTTAGGCTAAAGGAACCACCACCATTGTGTCAACCAGCAATAGCTCACTTGGAGGGAGCTCGTTCCATAGGGATCAGTGATTCGAATCCCATCAACTTTTGCTAAGTGCAATTCTCCAGGAAGATAAAACCCTTTAGGGGTTTGGGCAATGTCTCATCTTCAAATAAGAATACTGCAATGGCATTGCATTGGAAAACAGGCTACCGTTGTGGTAGGTTAACCTCACCCCATTTGGCCTCGTAAGCCAACAATGTGCATGTTGGAGAGCTAGGTTCAATCCCAACCAACTGCAGACCACCTTGAATTCATTGATCTCTACTTTGACAATACCTTAAAAATGTTGCACTTTTTTAAAAAACGTGTCCTATTAGATCTAATATTTTTTTAATCAGTAGAAACTTATTTTATGCAAAGTGCTTGGCTTGAAGTTATTGTAAGCAAAACTCAAGAAAATATTTTAAAGCAACTAATCTATTAGAACAAAACATCATAAATGTCAAATATAAGGTACTTTCTTTAATGTCCAAAACGAGTGCTTTTTTTGGTAAGTGGTCAAAGCCCAACTTCCCAACCAATAGCCACCTAGACAGTAAGAGATAAAAAGATTTGGTTCACTAAGCAAACTCCAACTCTACCTCACAAGGGAACCACATAAATCCTATGGCCACCAAACCCTAAGCTCAAACTAAACCACTTGGCGGTTTGCAGAATCCATTAGGGTAGACCAACTCTACAGGTTCTCAGTGAGCAAGGCACAACCATTGACACAATCCCCTAAAATGGGATTGATTGCGTTCTAATCCTCATGTTTTGATCTCATGACTCTAAGTTCTTTAACTTGATGAGTTGTTAGAAAGTTTCCCAACTCATTGAGCCCATCCACATTTAGAATATGACCATTAAGATCATATCATCCCACTTTGCACCCAAGCATTCAACACATTTTAGTTCTCTGAGACAATTTATACCACCATACTTTTGGACATAAAAGCACCTTCCTTTACTTTAATCATTTACACTAGGTTCCTTTGGTAATAAGTCCCTAGATCAATGATACTTCAATCCATCTCCTCTATTGCATATTGAGATTTGGTTCGCTAAAAAACCAATTTAAGTTTTATGATCAATAACTAGCAAAAACTTGATTGGGAGTAGTTTTAAGTCATGTGTGGCATAGTTGGCTTTACCATCCTCGACTTCACCAGTCTTCCTTCTTAAAATAATGCTTCTTTTATAAACCAAGCGAATGGAACATCAAGATGCCACCAATTGCAAGTCCACTAGCATCTATGACTACCTAAAACTCTTTTGTGAAATCTATGAGTTTAAGTACATGAATTGAGATAAGACGTCTCTTTAGTCCATCAAAACTTTGATTATGTACTTCTACCCATTTCATCTATCTTAACTTCTTCAAGAGATTATTCAATGGTGTGGCAATCTTTGTGTAGTCAGTAATGCAAATTTTTTATGATCCTAAAAGACCTAAGAGACCGTATACCTCCATAACTAACTTGGGTGGGAGTCAACCAAGAACACATTTGACCTTAGTAGGGTTGATAATACATTCCTTATTTAGAGACTATATATCCTAGAGATGATTTTCTTTATCTCCCATTGTCTTCTAGTAGACAATGATGTCATCAAAGAATATTAGAAGAAATTCATCCAAATAGGATGGACCTATTTGGAATGCATTCTCCATCAAATGGTTGAAGGTAGCCAAGGCATTGGTTAACCTATATGGCATTACTAGAAAATTGAATGACTACAATGAGTATTGAAAGTTATCTTTGGTATGTCACTTCCTTTATTATAATTTGATAGTACCTTGATCTTCTTTCTATTTTTGAGAAGACCTTTGATCCATGAAGTCTATCAACTTATCAAGGCATGGGATAGGATACTTATGCTTGGTGGCAACATGATTCCTTTGTAAATCAAAACATAAACAATGGAGTAGGACACTTATTCTTGATGATCACCTCGTGCAATCCTTTGTAATCAAAACATACATAGAACAAGTTGTCCTTCTTCTTTTGGAAAAGGATGTGTGCTTCCTAGGGTGAATTAATTTGGGAATAATCCCATTCTCTAGAAATTAGTATAGATATTTAGCTTTGAGAACTAACATTTTGTATAATGACTCTCAAACACTACTTTGTCTATTAATCTTAATCAAGTAAATTAATTGTTTGTTGATTAATATTTAATAAATATGTTGAGTATTAGCTTAATTTTAAGTTACCTTAACTTTCCTTGAGTCCAAACTTTTCATTCCTTGAAAGTTCATCTCCTAGGCAGACAAAGGGCATGAAAATACAATAGATCTAGTTGTTGGGAATCAATGTTCACATTTACATTCATGCACAACTTTGGAATGGCCTTCGGATAATTATGTGAATGCCTATGTATATACGCTAGGTACCAAGCAAAGTGAGCCATCAATCTCACTGAAGGATATGTAGAGAGTGAGAATGTTGTTGAGAAAAATGTAGATAATTCTAATATGCTTGACTGGTAGTCATTCACTCCCCTAGAATCAATGGCCAAATTAATTTGAGGTCCACTATAAGAGAATCAGTTGAGCTCCATCCTCATCGTCTAGGAATCTTCTGATCAACCAATGCCAATCAAATTGTTAGGCCAATGGAATGACCAATAGATGATCATGGCTATGAGTGAAGTGCATTGAATGTCCTTAACAAAGTCAAGGATATGATGAAGCATTACACTAATATGATTTCCAAACAATATCGACAAATAGTCATTGATGTTAATTTCCTTAAAAAACAACAAAATCTGATAGGAAGTAGACACCCTGAAGAGGGTGGCCCATCAAGATTTAGTTGTAAATGGTGTGGCAGCTAGCACTACCCTAAAAATTGCCCAAACATCAAATGCGATATTTGTGGGAAGTCCGGCCATTTGGTTGCCATGTATTGGAGTAAGATTAGCTCTCTCCAGTAAGGTAGTAGATAGCCAGGTCTTGTTAGCCATCATGCGCAAGGAAACAAACTTTAGCAAGATGGTGGGTTGAAACAAATACTTCAAAGAGGTAAGGCTACTGTAGAGGAGTTGCCTAGTGGCAGTGGAGTTAGCCTCATTGAGGCTATAGCGGTTAATGGCACCGAAGCTTCTAACCTGCGGGCCATTACGAGAGGTCAAAAGGGTAGAGAAGGAGACAAAGATAATGTGAAACATATCGATGGAAACCCTAAAGAGGACGATAAAAGGGACACAAGTCCTTAACCCCGATATGGAAGGGGAACCTCTAAAACCCATAGAGAGTAAAGCCGACGCCAAGAAGGGTAAAGAATTACCAAGGAGAAAGGCAAAAGCTAAAAAGGAAGCACCAAAGCTAGTTCAACGACCAAAAGAGAGAATGGTCTGGCGAGAAAAGAGAGCCCTAGCAAATTATCACGAATTTAATTTGGCAAGCTCTCTTTGTGAAGTTAAACCAGACGTGAATCTCTTGCAACAGTTGATTAAGATGTCTCCAGGAGTATGCAAGGAATTTAAAAAGATCTTGCATACTAGGTATATCGTGGGTGGAACCGTTGGGCATAGCGTAAGTAGGAGATGATTGGTGGGAACATGTTGAAAAACGTTGCCCAAGAGTTGTAGCCTACATTGATGGAATTCTAGTAGACCATACTATCGCAGATACAGGATCATTGGTTAACATCATAAGTTCATAATTGATGGAGAAGCTGGGTTTAGCAATCCAAAAAGATGCCTCCACAATTCTGTGAATGGCTAATGATAATCTAAGGCAACATGAAGGTTTTATTACCAAAGTCCTTGTGACCATTGCTAGTCTGGATTGCATTGTGGACTTTAGGGTTATTAGGTTTGCAAGACGACCAAGCTATCAAGTATTGTTAGGAAGGCCATAGATCTTGTGATCCGACTGTCAAGTGGATATACCTATTGGTCGATTGATATTTGGTAGAGGTGCCAATCGTGTGGTAGTAGATGCATATCCTGAGTCTCCTCAAAGTGAGAGAGCTCATGTATCCTCTATGGAATTAGAGACATTAGAAGATGTACCTGCCAATGAGACTTCGTCAATTGATGAATCCAAAGAAGGGTCCACTACAAAGGATATCTATCAAATAACTCTGAATGAGCCAATAGAGCCGCAAGATTGAATAAGAGATGCGGATGTGATTGAGCTAGATCTTGGTATGCCAAACGATCCACGGCCAATTAAATTAGGGTCCATGCTCAATATGGAAGAAAGGGAGGACTATGTGTCCCTTATCCGAGAGTTCCATGACATCTTTGCCTAGAGTTATAATGATCTGAGAGGTATTTCTCCTAGCCCGGCTATTCATACCATTCCTCTAAAGAAAGGTAGTCGTCCTGTGCATTAGAAAGTAAGGCGTATGCCTTTCGAACTACGGGACGGTTGTTCGAGAAGTTACAGAAACTGTGATAATTGATCTTTCCTATTCAGCACATTAAATGAGTTCACCTGTTGTTATCAGGAAGAAGAAAAACAATCAAATCTAGCTTTTCATAGACTCCAGAGAGCTTAATAAGCAGATAGTTAAGAACTACTGCCCATCACCCTTTATTGACCAAATTTTGGACTAGTTTAGCAGGTAGAGAGATATATTCATTTATGGATTATTCCACGGGATACAATGATATGGCAATTGCAAAAGAAGATAAGCTGAAAACAACTTTCATTACTATCTTCGATACCTTTGCGTACCATGTGATGGCCTTTGGTTTATGCAATGCACTTGGTTCATGGCAAAGAACAACAAACAAGACCTTCAGTGATGTTTCCCCATAGGAGTTGAAAGTATTTATCGATGACCTGGGGGCAGCCACCATAAGAGAAAGGTAGACAATTTTGCATAGCTCTTAACCCACGAAAGTGTGTCTTTGGGATGTCTTATGGGCTATTACTAGGCCATGTGGTCAATTCAGTAGGGATCGTGAGACTAACCCTGAAAAGATCAACAAGGCCATAGTCGCCATAAGTCCGCCATGCACTCTGAAGGAAGTACACATCTTTCTGACATCAGTAGGGTATTATCAGAGGTTCACAAATGCCCTGGCAGAAAGAACATTGCCCCTAACAAATTTGGTATCCTTTAGTTTTCTATTTGAATGGAGTGACCCTTGTAAGGTAGCTTTTGATGATGTGAAATAGGAGCTAGTAAAAGCACCAGTTTTAAAATCACCTAAAAGGGGCGAAGTATTCTACATATTTTCAGCAACCACCATGCATAGTATCAACTGTTGTTTATCCCAAATCTGGGAGGAAAAATGATATCATCCGATTGCTTTTGCAAGTTGGACGTTGGGTATATTATAAATCAACTACACCTACATGGAGAAGTTGTGTCTTGCAATGGTATTTGTGACTAAAAAATTCAGGCACTACATCCTCTATGAGAATGTAGTTTTTTATACGAAGGCAAAGGGGCTTAGATTGCTGATGAACAAGCTACAACTGCCTTATCATTTAGCAAAGTGGGTAATCACTTTGCAAGAATTCAACTATGAGATTAGAAGTAAGCCACTGAAGCTATAGAGTTTTGTGGAATTCCTTGTGGATTTCGGGGAGCTGAAAGAGACTTTGGCTGAAGAAAATGATATTGAGGAAATGTTTAAAATTAATACAGCTTCGATCTCATCTTGGTATGCTGCTATCATGCATTACCTATCATCAATAGGAGAGACGAGAGCCAATTTATCAAAATCAGAAAAGCAAAAAATTAGACATCTGGCTTTGAAATTTTCTTTGATCACAGGAACACTATATTGGCAAGGGGTTGATGATATCTATCGCCGATGTGCGATGTCCGACGAGGTTCCATTCATTTTGGAAGAGTGCCATGACTCCGCTTTGCGAAGGACACTTTGCTGGACGGTTGACATCCCAAAAATCTTTAAGAGCCGGATATTGGTGGTCGTCCATTTTCCAAGATGCATTCGAGTATGTTAGGAGATGTGATACTTGTCAACGACATGACAGTAGGGGAGAATAGGAAGCAATCACTTACTCCGATTATGGCTATACTTCCCTTTGAGAACTGGGGCATCAACTTTGTGGGTCCTATTACCTCGTCACCTTCTACATGAGATATATCATAGTGGTGTGACTGGCTGTTTTACAAAGTGGTCAGAAGTACAATCAACGAGGAAGGATGATGCAAAGGAGGCTTCCAGTTTCCTACTAGAGCAAATTATATGCTGATTTGGTCCGCCAAAAGAATTAGTATCGGACCGTGGAACCCATTTCCTAAACAAGGCAATTAAAAGCCTGGACTGAAGTGTGGCAAATTAAGCACAATAAGACGACTCCTTATAACCCACAGGCGAATGGGCAAGTTGAAAGTATTAACAAATAGCTTGTGGGTATTCTATCGAAAATAGTATCTGAACAAAAATGAGACTGGGATACGAAATTATATGTGGCGGTGTGGACGTATAACAAGATGTTTAAACAATCCAATGGCCACGCCCCCTTCAAGCTAGTCTATGGGGAGGAGTGTGTTTTTCCCTTAGAGATTGAGTTACCGACCATAAGATCTGCAATCAATCATTCTTTGGGTGACAAGGATGCCCTCTTCGAGTGCTTTATGACTCTGGCCTAGTTGGATGAGCTCAAATTGCAAAGTATGTTGCACTAGGAAGTGGCTAAGCATCGGATGAAGCAACTATATGATTTAAAAGCGAAGAAATACACCTTTAAGAAGGAACAATTAGTTCTATATTATGATGCATGTAGAGAGCTGTTTCTAGGAAAACTTGAGCCCAAATGGGACCGGTCCCTACAAGATCATAAAAATAGAAAAAAATAAGTCCATTGCACTATTGGTTGATCTTGAGGAAGTGGAGTTTAAAAATAGGATTAATCTTAATAAGATCAAACCCTAATGAAATAAATACCTTGTAGGTCAATGTGGGGCTGATCAGAAACCTGTAAGCAAAAATATTGGTTGATGGGGCGGTTGATTCCTTACTTGGAACACCCATACTTGGAACAGAGATATCATCAGGGGAAGCTTATTTGGTGGAGTAAAGGCTATAAAGTGATTGAGCAAGAGAACGGATCATTTGTCTAGGAAATTAAAGTTTTTTGCCATCGCTGCTTTTTGCGAGTCTTGACAAGCATCCCTGTTGTATTCAACGATGAAGGTGGGATGGAGCCTTCAGTACATCCTCTGAATATGCTAAATTTTGATTAATCATAATTATGAGTAGAGGTGACGATGGCTGGCTATGTGAACCCATTGTGGACGCACACAATTTACTTTGATGGAGCATCCAAGGGTCCCAAAAAGAAAGGGAGTATAGGGGTAGTTATTAGAGATCCTCGACGTAGAGTTGTGATGAAATTAGTTGTTTATCTCGAGGTTAGATTTACCAATACCATGGTGGAATACAAAGCTTTAATTATGGGACTAAATATTGCTAAGAGAGGTGGTATCCATTCATTGTTAGTGAAGGGGGATTCCCAATTGGTATTGAACCAACTAAATGGAACTTACATGGTACAAAATCCCATTCTTTCTATGTATTATCGCACTGCTATGACCATGCTCGACGGGTTTGCGAGAGTGTCTCTTCAGCTGGTTTCACGATATTGGAATCAGTTTGTGGACTTGCTAGCAAACTTTGCTTATGAAGAAGATCTTTTCTTCAATTGTGGTCTTGGTTTGGATATCTCTATTAATGATGAGATAGGACCCAATCGATTATGGGGCCTTTTGTCAAAGTACGCCCTATATGACAGACGATGGTTAGTATGGGTGATGCAAAGAGTAGTCGAGACTCATTTGCCTTTGTTATCTTGGACCCACAGGTTGGTCAGACAACACATTATGCTTACACCTCTTGTTATTTATGTAGGAGGTATGGGTCACAATATAATGCATTTAGTTTAGGGCAGGAGCCCTATTTCCTCCTTGGGATGGAGCATCTTGTTGTATATTAATAAGATTTTACAAGGGGGGATATATATAGGCTCTTTTGCTTGATTCAATTAGGCCAAGAGGGCCGGTTTTTTTTTTTTTCATTGCTTTATTTCTTTTGGGCAAGAGGGCCATATGCATGTTTGGTGCATGTATGTTTAATGGTTTTCTGTTTTAGTGAATTGCATCATAAAAGTTGACGAAGTCACTGGAGGGAGCCTTTGCTGCGAGGGAGCTTCTTGTGGCCATTCCAGGTAGTTTTGTCCCCTTTCTGCATCTTTTTCCCTTAAGCATATAGTGTTATCTATGTATGTGGGAGTCCATTTCTTTTTGTTTGTTGGGGACTCAAAATCAAGGCATGAAGCCCTAGGGTTTGGTTCGGTATATGTGGGGGAGATTTGAGTAGTTGTCTATCTCTTGTTAGGACATTGTCCGGTGTTAAAAACCTGTGTTAAAGGATAGTCCTTGTGACCCTGTCCTGCGTGCTTGCTAGGCAGCTATCCTAGGAGTCCCTGTTAGTGTGAGGTAGTTAGAGAAGCTTGCCAAAGTATTCAAAATAAGAGAAAGTTCTAAATCTATCTAACAATAAAAAGTATAGAGGTGTGTAAAAAGGGGTTCTAATCCCTCAATAAGAACAAATAAGGAAAAATGGAAAAAATCCTACAAGTAGTTGATTATCACCTTGCAGAGGCATGGTAGGTTCCTGGGAACGAGTCAGAGACCTGGGGGGCCGATGCCTTGTCTTCCTAGGGGTAGCAGCTAGTTAAAAAGAAAAGAAAGGAAGGTTGGAGTGAAAATAAAAGTGAGCGTTAAAAAAGGATTAAGTGTCGCCTTGTGAGAGCTTGGTAGGTGCTTGGATATCGAGTCAGGAGACCTGAGACTGATGCCCTGCTCTCCTTGGGTCACTCTACGTTTAGCTCCCTCCTTTTTATATGCCCAAGTATGAAACCTTGAATGGAAAATGTGTTATAAGAAAAATACAATGCCCAAGCTATAATAGTCCTCGCCTAGTAGGAGGTCCTGGTCGAGTTGTCCTAAGTTAGGAAGGTAGTTTAGACCCCCACTAGGATGACCTCTTTGATAGGCTTTTTAGCCAGTCCGTGTTGGAGCAGTTGGTTAGAGACTTGCTCTGGATTTCTGTTAGATTATGCTGGGCCTATCCTTTGTGGATTTTCATGCCTTGATTTTGTCAGGGGGTAGGGTGAGAGCTATTCTTATGCTTTGTTGATCATATGTTTTGTATTAGCTTGATGCTCTTTATAATTATGCATGTGTAGATCTGTTTGTAGGATTCGACGAGCTGAATCGCCCTACCATGTGGTCATCAATGAGAGTTGGATTTTACGAGCCGATTGTGAGATGTGCTTGAAGCATTTGAGGCCGTTTTTAGAGCAAGAAGTACCCGAGAAGTGCTAAACACCAAATTTTCATGAAAAATCAAACAGTGGCAGATAGCTGAGCTGGAGTTTTCCTAGATGCATTTCGATGTCAAGAATCCAATGCAAGTCTCGGTTTGTCGATCAAAGGTCGTTTGACCCCCCATTTAATCCCCGCAAGGTTTGGCGTTATAAAGCAGATACTGGATTCGGGAGCCAAAAAGTGTGCGATGAAGGCCAATCTTATAGATTCCAATGCTGTGAAGTTGTGTGTCTAGACAGATCTTGAATCCGAGTCTGTTTGCCCATCCAAAATCGAAATATCCACTTACGGGACAGTGTGAACACATAAGACTGAACCGATTATTTTAGAGATTTAAACCTTAAGCTTAATAAGAAGCCTCATTTTAATGAAAATTTTGATGAGCAGGAGGAGGGACACAATTTTCTTTGCGCCTCCTCAAAATTGCTCGATGTCTCCAAAATCGAAATATCCACTTGCGGGACAGTGTGAACATAGAAGACATAACTGATTATTTTAAAGATTCAAACCTTAAGCTTAATAAGAAGTCTCATTTTAATGAAAAATTTGATGAATAGGAGGGGGAGACACAAATTTTTTTGCACCTCCTCAAAATTGCTCGATGTCTCTCCGATCCTTAACATTCTAGATATATATATATATATTCATGATCAGAAGAGAGAGAGGAAGGAGATGATTGTAATTTGCTTGATTTTTATGAAAGATTAAAAAATCTGATTTTCTAGTATTTCTCTCTCCTCTCTCCTCTTAGCAGTTGTTCATATGCATCAATTCAAGAGAGGGGGGAGAGTTGTGATGACGAATCTAGAGCAAATGATGATGTTGGAGCGATGGACGTAGATTGGGCTAAGAGAGTGCATCAGTGGCAAAGAAGAAGCGTCAACAGCCTCCTGTCTACGAGATACGAGTCTCAAAATCGTGGTTTCTATGCATAAGTGAGCGGCTCTTTTGTTTTACAGAAAATGGTTATGATATAATAATTTCCCGCGAAACATGCAAAACCCGCAACTTGTGGTTTTGATAAAAATAATAGAATTTGGGGTTTTTGTTGATTGTTTTGGGGTCATATGGGATGAAAATGATGTTGAGTGTCCTTGATAAGTAAGAACTCATGATTCTAAATAAAAAATAAGAAAAATTAAAATAGTTTTCTTGCCTAGAAATTTAGAAAAAAAATGCATTTTATGTCCATGAGCATTTGGAGCATGAGGATCAGGCCTCAGTTAAAGTTTCATTTCCATGTTATAGTGTGTTTTTATAGATTTTTACATGAAAAACTACATAAAAATGAACCCTACAACTACCCCAATGAATGCAAAACCTAATTGGTAGGAGGGAAGAGGGATTATGAAAGTGAGTGCTTCGCTAAAAATATTTTAAATTCTGATTTTTTTGATTATGCATAGCCTACAAGCCGATCACTATTTAAGTTTAAGAGAGACTAGTAGCATGAGGAAACTCGGTGCTAGTCTCTAGCAAAGCTGCAATTATGAGTAGCTTGGAAATCATTAAAGGATTGGTTTTGCACCTCACATGACTGGGTGTTTTTTAATCATAAAATGCTTGAGCATGAGGTGTGTCATCCGCATTTGCATTGAGCATGACATGGTAACTCATGGATGCATAGCAATTGATTGCCAATTACATGACCTACACCGAGTTGTGAGGAAACCCAAGCTATAGGCTAGATGATCGAATCTTTGAGAAATTGTCAAGTGAGGAAATTTTATCTCCTCGATCGTTCAAAATATATAAGAGTGGAGATTGTTTGTATGGTCTTTATGATAGATCAGCACATCGAGGGGCCAATCCTCTCAGTGTAGGAGAGCTGCAATGGGGCCACAACATTCAATCAAAGGGGTTGCCTCCTATGTTTGTGTACGTGGTATATTACACCAAGATGCATGGGATTTCCCTCTGAGGAGTAAGGAAGGATAATTGTTGGACTATGTTCTACTACAAATGCAATATCTCTAGTAGTGATTAGGGTAGTGTGCCCTTGGACGCTCCTAGCCGCGAGGCCTTGTGGGGTTGTCTTGTGAGTGTTAGAGAGGTCCGGCTAGTGCCTATAGCCAGTGTCAGGCCCGTTTTAGGTCTCGACAGTGTACTGAAGCCATCTCTCTCCTTGGCCATCTTAGAGTGTCAAGATTGACATATCGGAGCATGCCAAGGTAGAATGCGTAGATGTCAATCGAGACAACTTTGCATTTGCAATGTCCTTGAAGAGCGATATCTAATCCAGAGACATCTACTCGAAATTCTCATGCAACTCCTCATCTATACATTGTCAGCTTCCTACTCTTTCAACTGTTTCCACGAAACCAAAAATAGATCTTAGGACATTCAATTTAAAGGTGAAAGTGAAGCATGGTAACAACATATACCTGTGAATTCGCAAATAAGCTAAAAAAATGGAATAAAGTATCAACATGAGTGATAATCAATGACTTTGATAACAAGTAGACATAAATACGATTGATCTTACGGCTCTATAACAAGCTCTTATTAGCATAGCTCAACATACTTTGAAAGGTCTACGTAGAAATCTCCATAAATGTGTTTCTCATTGTCCTTAGTGGAGTCCTTGATTAGTTGAGCAAAACTTGTGTTTCCATGACTGATACCATCTAGTCCCCTTCTAGAAATGGTGGAGTTAGTTGTTTATGGGAGTTCTAGCTTTACTTTGTAGAGGAAAAACCCTAAGTTCTCCATAAATCAACCTTCTAACATGCATCTAATATGGTCACTTGGCCAACTAGAGGCAAGAATAATAGACATTGTACTTGGTTCAAGGAAATTGTGAAATGTAGAGGCGAGCACAAGCTCAATCACCAAGACCCACAAACCCCTTATTGTTCAAGCGTTCTAAGCCGAGCACTAATGGCTACCTCTCACATAGGTGACGCGCTATCCATCTCTATGATTGTAGTGAGCTTACCTCCATGCCTAATCGAGTTGCCTCCTTGCCCAAGCACTCCGATAGCTCCATGATCCAAGTGCAAGCTTCAAGTGACCTCCATCCTCAAGCTCCATGCTCCAAGCTCCATTTCCACGAGAAGAGAAGAGAAGAGAAGAGAAGAGAAGAGAAGAAGAGAGGGGAAGATGGAGAGCTTCTCCACCACGGTCACTCACCCTCACACACACACTTCCTCACACTCTCACACTCCCTCTCTCAAGCACAAGCACAAGCAAGCAAGAAGAAGAAGAAGAAGAAGAAAGCTACTTTTGGCCACACACAAGAATGAGCTTCTCAATCCACTTTTCAACTTTATATACAAAACCCTAAATCCCTTTAGGGCGATCATCCACTTATCCCCTTTTTTACATGGTCGACCGTGGCCTAGGCCCTTTTTCCCATCGTCCTCCTATCTTCCTAGCTTCCTTCCTAGCTTCTGTCTACCTTTACAATTTGCACGCGGGTGAGAACTTGACGGTCTTAAAATAAATCATGGTGTGCCTAGTGTTCTTTTACAAAAGTATTGACTTGCGCTTTTTCTTGTGTGCCTTTTTCCTTGATTTAGGACTTTTCTACACTTCTTGTGTTTCTAGATTTTTCTTGGCAGACCTTCATCTTTCGTTTCACTTTTGCCTTGACCTTGTCTTCTACTTTAGATTTTTTGGATTTTCTACCTTGTTCTGTCTGAGGGTTAACATTATCCCCCTCCTAGACGAGTGTTAGTTCCATGGCACTCACCATCGTAGGTAGCAGGCTTTGGCATGCACTGAAGACGTGGGTGGAAGGGACTGCTATGATTTGCCTTGGAGTTTTGGTGGTGCGGATGAAGGTGGTTGGTGGCACTTTGTTGGCCTAATTGGTTGGTGATAGGGTTGGTTTTTGTTGGGAGTTGCACTCATGGGTTGGCACAAGTGTTGATGTTCTGGGGATTCTGCGGTGGGAGACGATTCTTTGGCGGGCTTGCAGGATGATAAAGGATAAGAATTTAGAGTTGAGTGTTGATGAAGAGTTGACAGTAATTTCATTGGATTCTGCAATACCTATAATTAAAAACCTCTCATATGTGGTCTCTCCCTAGGGTAGTGCTAGTCTTCTTATCGTGCACAAGACGTAGATTGATTAGCTTGGGAGACATATCAAACTCTAAGCAAACTGAGAGTATTGCCTTGCACTTGGCAGATATTATGTGAGTGCGTGTGCATACTGAGATATGGTGGCTATGTGTAGTGGTTGAAGAGTACAATGTATTTTCCATGGTCTTCCATGCCTTGCTTACCACCACTGTTGATTACAATGGCATTGAGATGGAGTGCGAAAAAGAATTGTGCAAATGATTCAGGGTGACAGGGCGAGATGAGCTCCCTAGGTATGTCTTGCCCTTGATGTGCCTTGAACAATTGTGGGGAATGTGTAAAAGGGCTAGGGGATTAGGGATGGAGAGCCAATTGACCAAGGTCACTAGACGTACTTAATTTGAGGACGCCTAGGTGTTGCGCTGTGTTTGTGGGTGCTTTTTTCTTTTCTTTTCTTTTTGTTTTCTCTTTTTTTGGATAAAATGAATACAACCAATGCAATACACTAAGGCTATCAGCCTTTCATTTGGACTGAGAAATGTCGAGATCCAAAGGCTATGAAAAATGGATATTACAAGGGTGATTGTGTTACTAGCCTCCATGCTAGATGAACCGTTGTTGAGATGGAGAGATACACTTGAGATTTTGCAAACCTCTTTGTAACATGTGAGATATCGGTACAATTGAGGTAGCAACTGTAGTGAGCCAAATGTAGAGTTTGGCCAAGAAAGAGAGAGTAGCCAATGACTATGCTTTGGGCCATGCTCAAATGCAATGTGTGCTTTCTGTAGGGGTGACTTTCTCTTCTAGTAGTAGGGCTTTCATCATGCTTCTTTGTTCTTAATATTTATGTCACTTTTTCCATAATGGTTCTTTGTGGGGTTGGTGGTCTTATGGTGACTTGGACATTGAACGCTTTTGTATAAAGACCTATGTTGTCCTGCATTCACTTGACAACTCATAAGAGTACATACAAGTCATATGCTTCAACCATAATGAACAAGTGTAGCTCAAAGAGACATCACGTATCTGAATCCCATGGTGTTGATTTCAATGCATATCACTTGCGCTTGATTATCATTGCTTGTGTGTGTGCTGGCTTTTTTTTTGTATTATCTATACATAGACACAAAACACATTGTTTATTTATATACACATTTATAAATCCATGTCACTTCGTGAGGATAAAAACTAATTGTAGAACTCAAGACTGTACTTGAGTGTGGCACAAGCATCTAGTACTCGTGGCAGCCTACTCAATAACAATATATATTTTGCAACATCGAGTAGCATGGTACCTTGTTCGAGTCTACTGGCAACATGTAGCTCCTCCTCAGTGAGAATTTTATCAATCAAAGAGTTCTCTTGGCTAGCTCCAACTAAGTCCATACCCCGAATGACAATTAGTACTCGAAAGGAAGTTGGTGCCACACAGGTTGGGTCTCTTTGAGACCGCCATTTGGCCAATTGCTCCTCTCAGACTGTCATAATTTGGGCTCCAAGTTTGGCCATTGTAGCACGGTTTTCAAAACAATGTTTTTCAAATTGACTTGGGCCCTTTGATTGTTGCTTCAATTGCTCTATCTCTAAGAGATTTGGTTGGCAAAGTGCTTCATTGAATGTCACAGTTAGGCGTAGTTTTTCGGCCTCCTCATCAGAGATGAGTTGCATGCGTTCATGTAGGAGATTGTCATAGTGGTTGTTAAGATATTCCTACTCTTCCTAGAATAGAGGATATGGCAAGTATTCCTCAAGCTGCTCCTTAGGGAATGTACCCTGTTTGCAAGGATGTAGACACGTGCAAATAATTTAAGTTTAGCATCCAACTCAGTTAAGCATTTTGTAACACTTCTATGTTCTATGAAGGCTTGCTTGGTTGCTATCTCATGCAAGGTCCTGGGGGCTTCCCTAGGCTTTAGCATAGCTGGGGGCTCAGGTGGCCTAGATGAGCAAGATTGATCAATGCTAGGATTGCTTATGTCCTCGGGGTTGCCATGTTTCTCTTGAGGCTTTGCTATTATTGTGTCATGGTTCTCCTCGAATGTGGCTGGTATAGTTTTGTCACCCTGTTGTGACAATGGTGTATCCACTCTTGATTGGTCAATGCAAGTTCTGTTGTTGTCAGTGGATTGAGTGTTGCAAGCAACCGTTGATGGTAATGGTTGCTTTTACTTATCAGAACACACGGATGTGTCTGAGGTTTTGCCACTATTAGGAGAGATGGCAATGGGTTCATTGGTGGATGGGCTTGATGTTTTATTCCTCAGCTCTTTAGTGCTCTTGGTCTCGATCTTCTTGGCATCTATCGCCACTTGCAAGTGCCATAGTTTTCTTTGTTTTCTCCTCTTTTTCTTAGGCAATTGAGGTGTATCCTTTAAAGACTTAGGACCTTGAACTAGGTCAGCCGTTGATGTGCTTGGTTGGGCCTCAACGTTCTCTTTTTTTGGTGTATCCTCATAGGACATAGCTGCAGCCAGCTAAATAGCCTCGCTAGGTTGAGAGGGTACAACTGACACTCTTTGTGGAGAATCTAGGGTTTTTTGGCCAATTCTCTTTCATTTAGCCCCTCATCCGATTGCATTGGCAATTGCTCTTGGTCAAGGGACGTTAGGCTCTTGCCCTTATCCATTGGAATATACCTCCATTGCTTCTTATTAGAGTGGGTGTTGTGTTTAGAGTTGTTTTTCTCTTGCTTTGGGGGTTTGGGTGAATCTAGTGTAGAGCCAAGAGACGGTTTAGGGTTCCTACCATATAGGCTTGGACAAAACCAGCTGAAGAAGTCAGGGTTGTATTGATGGGAAGCATAGGGATTCAGGATTACAGGGTCTTGAGTGAGGCAGAAGACATATTTGCTAACATCAAGTACCATGCTCCCTACTCCTAGCCTGCTAGCCACGTGTAGATATTCTTCTAGAAGCAATTTATCGTACAAGGGATGCTTTTGGATAGTGGTGGCAGAAAGCTGGGCCTCATAGACCATTGCAAATAATCGTAATGAGGTTGGGGCAATGTATGTGGGATCATGTATTGATGTCCAAAGGGCTTTCCTTTGCTTAGTGAGTGTCATTAGTTAGTGGCTAATTTTGGCTCCCAAACTCTGGTTGGAGTACCATTTCTACACAAATTTGCCTTGTCCTTTCCCTTTCCGTTTGATTGCTTCAAGCTTTTCCTTGTTTGTCTCACATTGAGTAGTATAGAGTGAGGGTATCAAGTGCAATCCTCTAGCTATGGCCTTTGGGATATCCTTTATGACTTCTTCAGCAACAGCTATATAGCGAGAGAAAAAATGTTGTTGCTCATCCCAAGTTAGTGGTTTGGCTACGAGCTTTGTGTGCTCCGATATTTGCCTTCCAATGTCCACATGGATGTATGCACGTGTAATGGCTGTCAGCTTGTGATCAATCTTCATTAGGCACTTCATCTTTGGTTCATTGGTTAGATGCACCATCTCCTTGGCCAAATCTTCAAGAGATTTCTCCTCAAGCCTAGGCTTTAGGTGCTTTGGAAGTGCTAGAGGTGTCAAGGATGTTGCTTGTGACACCTCTTCTGCATTTGAATTGCTAAGGACACATTCTGTAAGAGGCACCGTCACGATCAAAGGCTATGACTACTGTGGTTCCTGATTGGAAGTAGTAGTGGCTAGTTCAGTGGACTGGCACACTATTGGTAGACTACGGTATCAAGTACTTAAGCAGATTAGAAGTGGCCATGTCTTTTGTTGCCCTTTGCGCATTCACTTGTGCGGGTCTACTAGTCACAATGGATTGCAGAGGCATATCCTTAGGCCGAGAGCTACGGGTAGTGTCATATCCCACCTCTTGGATAGTTGGATGCTTAATTGGAGATAGAGATTAGGATTGAGCAGCTGCACTTGATGACTGTTGTTGTGCTTTCTATGTCCATTTAGGGAAAGAGGGTGTAGGGGATTTGGGACTCTTAGGTGGACTTGGCATTGGTTGGGAGATTTTCTCGTGGCTGTTAGATGATTTTGGCCATTGCTTTGATGAGAAATCAGTCCTTCCATGAGAAATGTTGCGCCTATGATGCTTGTTATCCTCTTGGGAAATCAAAGGCTCCTTGGCCACTAGTGGCTTATGTGTACCCTCAACAATTGCATATGATATTCACTTATTAAGCACGCTAGGCTGAGGATCTATCCTTCAAATAGTCCCATTTGGTTTATTGATTTCAATCGTGAGGGGCTTGGTCACTCCAATGTTTTTGACTCAAGGCTAGGATTTTCGTTTAGATTTCCTCCTTCACTTCTTTGCTTTTGATACGATCTGGCCTTTAGCTAATAGAGGTGGTTTAGCAGGGGGTTCTGGCACCCAAATCCATCTGTTACCTGCGTAATACCCTTGAGCACGTAGCAATGCTTTGGATGTCCATCGCGGCATTGTGCTGGATCTCCATCTATACCTTCATCTATAAGGCTTAGGTTTCTTTTGTGGTCTTCTACGATATTTGTAAGTTCAAAGCCTATCCTTAGCATTGTCTCCTGACCTTCTTGTTTCAAGCATGGCCTCACTTGCTAGTTCGCTTTGTTCAACATGGGCGTTATCAACTCTTTCAACAAGTCCTTGCTCTCATTACTAGGTTTGCTTGGCATGTCAGAATGCTCCTTGACTTTTCCCCGAAGTTTGGTGAGGTCACCCTTACTAAAGGTTGTGATTATCCTCACACCTGGTAGTGCCAAGTGTATCATTTATGCTACATAGTTGGCCTCATACTTCGTCGCCCTTTTGAAGGGTCTTCCTAGGAGGGTTTCCTTTCCACAATGAGCACTATTTGGAGGAACATGGAATAGGATAGGCAAGCTTTCCGTTTCAATAGTTACAAGGAACACTATGCTCTCTTTTTGCGGTGAGTTTGACCCTGAGATAAGCGGGCGGTACTATGTCTTCATCTTTCGGGTCTTGGCTTATAAATTTAAGCCTTCTGATACATGCCCTTGAGTCCCCAACTGCACAACCATATGTGGATTCTCTACTGATGTCTTGGGTCATCTGTGTAGTGCCATTCAAGGAGCATCTATCGTCAGGACTGTCATGTCTAGTCCTCCTCGCAATTGCAGCTTGATGTTGTTGCATCCCGCTTTGACTAGATGTAGTTCAAATACAATATGTGGTGTGGCATTTTTGCCCTTGTTGGCTAGATTGGCCCATTGAGGTTCTAGGGTCTATGTTTGTCTTTGTTTGTGTATGAGCTTTTAGTTGTCGTTTTGCAAGTGAGAATCTATGCTTGTGTAGAGTAATTACTACATTAGGATCTAATTTGGAGGACTTGTCACAATGCGTGTTTTCTCTCCAGCCTACTTGGGGGAGGTGCACAGGGGGCAGAGCCCCCTTTGTGAGGGTCCGAGGGGAACTGCCCCTAGCCCATAGGGCCGTTACACTAAATGCCATGTGTAATTTGAAGGACCGTTCATAGCCAAGTTTTGATCTACTTGCTCTAGATTTTAGTCTAGTGATAGATTTATGATGTGCTTTTGGCTCTATATGGTATTTGGGTCAGTTTCAGGGTCTACAAGTTAAAATTTAAAAAAAAATCCAAATTCGACCTAGGAAGTTCGAATTGCAGGGGCCGAATGTCCGATACGGCCCACCGTCCAAATGTCAAGGGTCGAATGAGAAAAGGACCGAATGCAACTGGTCCGAATATCAAATTTGGCCAATCCGAATGTGGTTGTTCGAGGACCAAGTCAAGTGGGCTGAATGCCAGGTTGGTCCAAATGGTTGATTTAGCTGGGTCGAATGTCAACTCATCTGAGTGGGGTTGGGTTGAGTTGATAGGTTCGAGGGCCGAATTTTCAAGTGTCCGAGTAAGATGGGCCGAATGGTTGATTCAGCCAGACTGAGTCCTAAGCATCCGAATGGTGGTGGACCGAATGGCCGAATATAGGAGGGTTGAGGATCGATTCTAGGACTCGGCCCAGAATCACCATCACTTGGATGACAGGCCGAATGTGGCATGATTTGGCCGATGCAACAATAAATTGCTCGAATCACACGATTTAGGTCACGACCTATCGCACACACCTCCAGATCAAAGCTATGGATAGAGGGGAAGAGTTGTATATACCTGGAACAACAAATAAACTAAAAAATGCAAATTGATAAACAAATCAAACCCTCTTGCCCTATTATGACAGCAGAAATCCCAGTGCTTGTTTTCCTTCTTTTTCTTTGTTTTTTCCTACCCTAATGTATACAAATCACAAAGCAATTACCTACACTACTCCAACATGCTTTTCCAAATGCAAAAAACCAAAAACTTACTTGCTAAGGAGATCGAATACTGCTTCAAACTCCCTTGCTTTCTACCTATCTGCCTCAAGCACCGATTCGGGGAAAACCCTACTTTAATGCTCAATTTGGAGCGCACAAGCACTCAAGGCTTGAATCCGTTGGTCTTGACAATGGAACCAAAATGTAGAGGTGAGCACAAGCTCAACCGCCAAGACCCATGGACCGCTTATTGTTCAAGCATTCCAAGCCGAGCACTAATGGCTACCTCTCACATAGTCGACACGCTATCCATCTCTACGAGTGTAGTGAGCTTACCTCCATGCCCGCCGATCGAGTTGCCTCCTCTCCCGAACACTCCGGTAGCTCCACGATCCAAGTACAAGCTTCAAGCGAGCTCCATCCTCAAGCTCCATGCTCCATTGCTGCGAACAAGAGAAGAGAAGAGAAGAGAAGAGAAGAGAAGAAGAGAGGGGAAGATGGAGAGCTTCTCCACCATGGTCCCTCACCCTCACACACTCGTTTCCTCACACTCTCACACACTCTCTCTCAAGCACAAGCGCAAGAAAGCAAGAAGAAGAAGAAGAGAGCTACTTTTGGCCACACACAAGAATGAGCTTCTCAATCCACTTTTTAATTTTATATACAAAACCCTAAATACCTTTTGGGCGGTCATTTCCTTATCCCCTTTTTTACATGGCTGGCCATGGCCTAGGCCCTTTTTCCCATTGTCCTCTTATCTTCCTAGCTTCCTTCCTACCTTCTGTCTACTTTACAATTTGCATGCGGGTGAGAGCCCGGCATTCTTAAAATAAATCATGGTACGCCTTGCGCTCTTTTACAAAAGTATTGACTTGCGCTTTTTCTTGTGCACCTTTCTCCTTGATTTAGGACTTTTCTACACTTCTTGCGTTTCCAGATTTTTCTTGGTGCACCTTCATCTTTCGTTTCACTTTTGCCTTGGCCTTGTCTTCTACTTTAGATTTTCCGAATTTTCCACCTTGTTTTGTCTGAGGGTTAACATGAAATAAGGGTGAGCTAAGTGCCAACCTATTCTAAATGGACTTGTATTATATTCTATCCTAAGAAAGGTCACATTTTAGTGTCTCTCTTATCCATTTGTTTGGAAAGATACTCGATTTATTGGGTCCACCTACCCATAGAATTCACTTGTTAGTGTTAATTCTTTCACTTTTTACATAGATACTCTTCTTGGAAGAGCCAATGGATCCAAGCTACCTAAGCTTAGGAAAAGTCAAGACCTTGGCCACTATATTGGAAGCTTGAATAATCAAACTAGTGCAATTCAACACAAGAGTTTATCAAACTCTCCAAGTTTACCAATGATAGACCTAAAAGCTATTTCCAAAGTCACTGGATCTCAAGTTTCCAACACAAGAGTGGAGAAGATAATTTTGGTGGAGAAGGAAGAAGCTATAAGAGTTTTTGGCTACATGCATGGTTATAGTGGATCTAGAGCTAGATAGTTTGGAGTTCTTGGCTCCCAGTTATTCTCCCATGTAGGAGATGCAAAATATTTGAAGCTCCTCCCAGACTATAGAAAACATGAGTTCTTGAAATGTAGAGGCCTTATTGAGTGGGATGAAAACACAGATGCTTCTGTAACAAAATCAAACTAAAAATATCAAAGATTCAAGGGTTTCTTGAAACCAACCTTTTGTCTTTTCTTTGTTTAGTTTGTAACCATTTTGAAAATCTATAGTGTGCACAAGATTTTAGATATCCCTCTTTTCTTTTTTGGGTAGCCATTTGTATAGTTTTTGCTAGAGGTGATGTATTGCATGATGTGGTAATGTATTTAAGCTTGAGTTTGTGCCAAAGTTATTTATAGAACCATTGAAAGACCTCTATTAAACTATTTGCTTTGACTATTCAATAACCAAAGAGACAGACTTTAATTTGCTTGATGAAATATGGAGCATCGTTGTATAAAATATGCTACATAGTTAAAAATAAAGAAAATTAATTAAAAATCGCATATGAGTTAGATAATGAAGAAACCTAATAATGCAAACTTCTTACAAATTTGGGCTCCAATTGTTAGACAAATTGTGAATACGGGCATAATCTTATCACTTAGTAGACATCTATAACTTTCACATTACTTGAATACATTAGATAAAAGTTCTACTATAAGCTTCATAATTGAAATATTAGTACTTATTACAAAGATTTGAAGTTGAAATGTTTGAGATGAGTCCCTTTGTCAACCCTTGATTCTTATGATAACATCGAACAATGTAGTGTACTTTGCCTTCAAACAAGCTCTTGTGATAATATCACTTTGATGCAAAGTTTTAGGCATGTGATGGGAGCACATTCTCAAAGTTTTCATGATCTTGCTTTGGTATATGCTTACATTCTTGAAGCCGTACTCAAAATGACAAGAGGGAACAAAAGCTAATATTCAAAATGAAATAGACCAAAGCATCAAAGAGAGTTGAAGTCCACAATGAACAAGGAGCCAATAAAGGATGAGTCCAAAGCTCAAAGCAAACAAAGAAGAATATCAAAGTGAATCAAAAAGTCTTTAAAACTAGTGTAGCTTATCACAAGTATTGTACCTCTATCAAAGAAGCCCATAGGAAAATCAAGATCCATAAAGTAAATTTGGCACAAATTCAAGGTCCATTTTCAAATATACCCTAGCAAAGTGATCCTAGAAAGGAGAGAATTGGATGCTCCATTTTGGAATTGTGCCAAGGGCCAAAGGATTGGATAGTCAATTTTAAGATTGATTAGTCCATTTTTGAAATGGAAGAGGTTGGGTCCTCAATTTTCAAATTGAGTTTAAGCTTTGGAGGAGTGGAAGGCTTACTTTTGAAATTGAACCTTAGACCCTTGTACGCTCAAATTTAAAATGAGCTTTAGGAAACAAGGAATGTGATAGCCTATTAGAGATTGAAGAGTGATATTGAGCCTAACAAGAGGGCCTATAGTTATTATAGAGGTTCAATTTTGAAATTGATCCTAGGAAAGATGAGTTACAAATCTTTTAGATGCTAAATTTTGAAATCCAACCTAGTTAAGGAGAGGTATTACAAGCTCAATCAAAAAGTTGTGTAAGATTAATTAGAGGCTCAGTCTAAAAATTGGACCTAGGAAAAGGGGAGTTAGATCCCAAATTCTAAAATTTATCTTGAGGGAGTGTGCAGTTGAAGGCCCAACTTTGGATATTAAGCCAAAGGATTCTTACACTCTCAATTTCAAAATTGAGCCTTTAAGAGGCCTTTAGACTTTCCAAGGTGAGTAGCTTAGAAATAACTAACTCATTCCTCCTCAAATTGAGCCTCCAAGTGGACTCTATTACCTTTCCCTTTAGGCTCAATTTCAAAATTGAGCCTTTAAAAGGTTAGCAACATCTCTCATCTCATGCTTCGAGTTTAAGCCTGACAAGATGCTCCAACTTTGAAATCAAGCATAAGGGTTCTTATAGGCTCAATTTCAAAATTGAGAACCCTCAAAGATGAGCATCTCCAATATGTCTAACTCCTATCTATTCAAATTGAATATCCAAGAGGACTCTAGCTCCTTTCCCTTATAGTCTTGATTTCAAAATTGAGTCTCTAAGAGGCCTCTGGACCCTTGAACATGAGTATTTTGGATACATCTGACTCCTCTTTCCTAAAATTGTGTTTGCAAGGGGACTCCTAACTCCTCTTTTCTCAAATTGAGTCTCCAAGGGGACTCTAGCTCATGCCCCTTTAGGTTCAATGTGAAAATTAAACTTCTAAAAGGCCACTAACATCTTTTATCTTCTCAAATTGAGTATCCAAGAGGACTCTAGCTCCTCCTCCTTATAGATTCAATTTCAAAATTGAGCCTCTAAGAGGACTCTAGATCCTCGAAGGTGAGTATTTTTTAGATCAAACTCCTCTTTCCTCAAATTGACTCTCAAGGGGACTCTAGCTCCTATCCCTTTAGGCACAATTTGAAAATTAAACCTCTAAAAGGCCATTAACCTCTTTTATCTCACACTCAATGTCAAGGTTACGCTCAGCACTTCTTAGAGGCTCAATTTCAAAATTGAGCATAAGGAGAACGAGGCATGAGCTAGCCTCTTAAATAGTTAATTTTGAGAGGGAAGATGTAATGCTTATAGAGGCTCAAGTTTAAAATTGATCCTAAGTAAAATGAGTTAGAGACTTATTAGAGGCTAGAATTTGAAATTAATAAAATAAGAAGAGGAGTTGCATGCTTTATCATAAATGGAGGTGGAGAAGAGCAACTAGAGTTCTTAATACTAAAATGGATCTAGGATGATGAATGTCATAGGCATACTTTCAAAATTGAGTTTAAGGAGGGCAAAGTAGAGGGCCCAAAATTGAAACTAAGTTCAATATTGTTGGGGGTTAAAGGCCGCATGTGCCTAGCTACCTACATTTATAGTACAATATACAGATCAACATATTTGTAGATTGTAGGTTGTGGGCACCCATCATTGTCACTTTATTTTTTATTTGTATAGTGACAAAATAGAATAGGGGAAGGCACGTCACACATTGTGATTGCTAGAGTTCCCACACACCAGTCTCTCTCTTCTTGCTTGAATCTCCATAGCTCTTGCTCCCTTCTTACTTTCACTCATGCTTCCACCTTCTATTCACCTTTCAATTGGTATTTAGAGCATGAATTCGAGGAGCTTTTTCACGATTTGCTTCAGCCTAGATTCAAAGCTTTAGCTCAAGGTTTTATGATAGCCATTACTTTTTCTTCTTGAGGTATGCATTGAGCTCTTCCTTCTCTTGGCTTGTTCCGCACTTGTTAAGGCTTGTTCCAAGGACCATATGGACCTCCTTGAGCTTTGCTTGAGGCTTAGTAGCAACCAATAATAGCAACAAACACATTAGCCCATTAAGCATGAATTATACTTGTTTTTATATCTCTATCCTTGATCTGTATAGTGACCACCAAGTCATTCCTTACTCCTCTCAAGCACTTGGCAATCGTCGGGTACTTCCCCAACATTGGATGCTTGCTTTTGAGAATCATTTTGGAGCTTCCCAACCTTTGTCATGACTACTATATATAGTAGACCTATTGCATATAGGTTTATAACAATTGTTCTTTAGTGTTTGAAGCTCACTTATGCTTCTATTGATGCTCATATGCTCATGTATTGTTTCCTAGATGCTTGGAGGATGTATTAAGGTAATGTGGGGTCACATTTGAGCTTGCTTGGCTTAGTTTTGACAAGGTATTCACTGTTGTAATATGTGGAGAACAAACTTTTTTCCCTGAGAAGGTTTATGCTTATTGTATGTACATGGGATTTTAGGTATGCTACATGCATACACTGATGTCTATAATTGATGTATGCACTTGGATGTGCTTATGACATGCTTTGAGGATTAGCTTTGAGCTACATTTGATGTTCTTGGGCTTTGTGTTTTGAGGTTTGGTGTATTACTCACTTATGGGCATTGAATATTCATTAGATACTTATACTCTTGAATGTATCTTTGATGTGCTTCGGCTTCCCAAATGCTTTGATGTATATGTCTTGAGTTATGCTTACTCAATTTGCTCCCCTGTTTTTCTTCCTATGGGAGACACTTGTACTTGGCAAAGCTTGGTTCTGAGATAGTGAGACTCTTGATCCTTGTATATGATCTTGTATGCTATTGGATGAAGTTACTTCCACTTGTGGGCTGATTTGATTCCATATACTTTGGACACTAGCACTTACCACTGTCAGAAACTTGTCCCTGATGCATACATACATATTGGTTATGCACTAAGTGTCATTGCACTTTCTCAACCAATTGTACATTTGGCATATATTTGCAGTTACTCTTGAGATCTTTTACATGCATGATGTATATGCTTATGGGATGTATTATCTATTGACACTTTTTCATAATAGTCTTTGGTATTGGTGGTCCATGTATATCTTAGTTGCTACCTAGGTATCCCTGGCAACGTGAGCTTGCTTTGTTGTCTATTTGTCACATAGTTGGATTGAATACATTGCCGCATTTGTAATTCTTGTTTTTAGCATTCTTTTGGAGAGGACATTTTTAAAAACCTCTTTTGATTGTAATTTGTGGACAACTATACCTTCATGTATTCTCGCCCTTTTACCCACCTTTTGGATTAGTTCTAGGGTCGTTTCTGCTGTGATTATAGTAGCTGCTACTCTTGCCATTTGGAAATATTTGCAGTCATTATGGTAGGTTCTCATGCATTAGTTGATAGTGGTATTTTCAACATTGAAAAGCTTGATGAAAATAACTTTCAATATCAGAAGACACAAATTTGGCAAGCCTTGGTGCAAAAGAGGCAGGTTAAGCCATTGAAGTTAGAGGGCATAAAGCTAGAGCTTTATGATGTAGAGGATTGGGTAGAACTTGATGAGCTATGCAAGTCTGCTATAATTTTGCCATTATCAAAGCAGGTGTATTTCATGTCATTAACACTGAGGGTGGTGCTTATGCATTATGAAAAAAGATTCATGATCTTTATAATAAATAGAGTCCTGCATCTTAGTTGTATCGATTGAAGAAGCTTATGGACCTTTGTATGAAGGCAGACATGCCTATGTCTACTCATTTGAATGAGTTCCACTCTATTTTTAGCTAGCTTGTATTGTAGAAAATCAAGTTTGAGGATAATATCAAGTCCTTGTTCTTACTTATCACAATGCTCAAGTCATGGGATACTTTCATACTGCTATGAATGCCAATCCCCCTGAGGGTGGTTTTAAATGCAATGATGTAGAGAGTACCATATTGATGGAATAAATAAATGAGAAGATTATTTATGCAGCCCACACTTCTCATGCATTGATTTCTAGAGGCAAAAATGGTGGAAATGGTATTAACAATCGCGATAGAGACTCACAATCCAACAGGGGGCAAGTCTCAGTCTTGTAGGATCATGGGGAGTTTCATAGACGTAAGTACTTATTGATATGCCATTATCGTGGGAAGCAAGGTCATATTAGGATCCAATGCCATAAAATGCACAATGATAGGTGCAATGAGAAAGGTAAGGGAAAATTACAAGAAAATGCAAAGTCCACTAAGATTGTACCTAAGTATAGTGTGAAGATAGAGGAGATAAATGCATTGGAGTATAGTTCTAATGACTATATTCTTATGACTTCATCTCTTGATGCCACTTAGTTAATCAATGCATCATATGCTTACTTTCAATGTTGGCTTCTTGAGTCGGGGGACCTTCTTTCATGTTCCCTTGCATTGCCATTGGTTTCATAGGTGCCATATAGTTACAAGTTCTTTTAGATTGGGAGATGACACTACTTTGAATATCATTAGCATAGGTGATATTAGACTTTGCAATTTGGTACTAGTGCCCCATTTGTGTTTTATGATGTAAGTCATGTCCTAACTTTGATGAAAAGCCTTATTTTAACTCAATAGTTGGATGATGCTAGGTACCATGTCTCTTTTGGTGATTCTTCATAGAAGATTGCTTATGATAGACTTGTTTTTTATAAAAGTGCCAAGGTTGGAAGCCGCTACCCTTTGCTTGTTTCTGGGCCTATTGACCATCTATTGGTTGTGACCAATCTTCTGCATGTATCTTTATGGCACTGTTGCCTTAGGCACATGTCTTTGAAAGAAATGAAAGTTTTGACCCATTTGTAGTATCTCCCACCCTTGGATTATTCTTGTTTTGATTCATGTGATCATTATCTTTATGGTAGGTAGACTCCTAATTCGCATAAGAAGTATGGTTCTACATGTATGGGTGAGTATTTGGCTCTTCTACATAAAGATGTCTGTGACCCTATGCCCTATCAGTATTTTGTTATATTCATTGTTGATGATTTTTTGCATGCACATCCCCCTACCCCCCCCCCCCCCCGCCCCCCCCCAAGAAAAAAAAAACACTTTTACCTCTTACATCATGGCCCCTTGTCATGTGGGCCTCATTGAACATCTAAATAGTTTTGTTTTGGGAGGGGGCATTTTTTTTCTTCTCTTTCCAAAAATGCTATTTTTAATTCCAATGTTCATCTAGTTGTGTATAGTCAACCTTGTTTTGTATCTTTCTGTAAGAACTACTTCTTGTTTTGGGCATTCTCTCTTCTCTATGTTACAAATCTTCATATCATAGGTTTTGATGATTACCTTCCTTCCATATTCATAGTCATAGCCATATCCATATAGGCACCTTTGCCTTTTGGTGCTACACAGAACCGATGTTTATCTCTTTTTATAATAATCTCCTTATATACATTCTCCTAAGAACTATCCTCCTCCTCCTCCTCCTCCTCCTCCTCCTCCTCCTCCTCCTCCTCCTCCTCCTCCTCCTCCTCCTCCTCCTCCTCCTCCTCCTCCTCCTCCTCCTCCTCCTCCTCCTCCTCCTCCTCCTCCTCCTCCTCCTCCTCCTCCTCCTCCTCCTCCTCTTCCTCCTCCTCCTCCTCCTCCTTTGCCCCATGGTCTTCTTCTTCTTTCATTACAGCAAGATAGGCCTTTTGGGACCTCTTTCTGGCATGGCAGAACTTCTCAGTGTGTCCGGTCCTTTTGCAAAAATCATAGAAAAGTTGGTCCTTCTTGCCTTTGTACTTGTTGTCAACATATAACACTTGTTCATCTCTAGAGGTGCTTGGCTCTTCATTAGTTTTTAGCTTCTTTTCCTCCTCTAATAGTGATACCTGGATATCAACAAGCTTAGGGTTTGGCATATTGATTAAGGTTGTTGATACATTATTATATTCAGGAGGCAAACTTTGAAGCAGAATACCAATACAAACATATTATTCCATTTTAATGTTGATTCCTGCAAGTTGGGTTAGAAGTCCTTCCATGTAATTTAGATGTATAGCAAGTGGTGTGCTGGACTTCATGCCAAGCCTAAAAAATTCCATCAGGAGACCATACTTTGATGACTTAGACTGTGCACCAAACAAGGTTTCCAATCTCTTCCATGTATCATGTGAGGTCACACAGTTATCCACATGGTGGATGTAGCTGTCGTCTAGCTCTAGTTTGAAAATGGCATGAGCCTTATCATCAAACTTTTGCCAAGTGACTGCAAGATCCACCTCACGAGGCTGCCTTTCTTTTCCACTTGTGATGGCCAAGAGACCCTTCTTCATTAGGATAAGCTTGATGCGGGTCTGTCAAGTGTGAAACCCGAACCCCTTAAAGTGAACTGTCGGAGAGTCCTTGCCCATGTTGGACTTGTAGGAATAGCAGTAAATTAGCTCCAAAATTCTCAAATTTTAGCAGCAGAAGAAATGATCTTGAGTGTGTTAACAAGCACAAGTGCCCAAAAAGCACTAAGTGACTAGTATCAAGAGATACTTGTGGAGCCAGATACTTGGAAAATCTTCAATAGGTCTTCAAGAACTTCAAGGATCTTCAATGTTGTATTCCCCTCCTTGACTTGATGCTAGAGTAGCCCAAAAAATCTCAAATCTGATGTAAGCCAAAGCTAACACAAGTGACAAGAGTCATTGGATAAGTGTCAAGAGACACTATGCTTGAATCTTCTTGAAATGCTTCCAAATCTGCCAAGAACTTCCCTCCTCAATGATTTGATATGAGAGTATGTGCTAGAACTTCATTATTCAGTCACATCAGAGTGGCAGTGGACTGATTTAAGCGTCAGGAGAGAGAAAAAATGAAGTAAAGGATGAGCTTGGAGTTGAGAATGGACAAGTACAATGATATATAGAACTGGGGAGGTGCAACCTTTCTTCTCTATGCCTATGGGATTCAGTTGCCTGCATGTCCTTAGCCCAGGAATGCCTCATACAAAGAGGCTATGATAGGTGTGATTGAAAATCTCAATAGGTAAAACTAAAATGTTCCAACACACGTGTATAGAAAATATCCCACAAGCAAAATAAGAAAACTTTATGCATACATTTCAATACCTCATGGGCTTTTCATGAAGGCCTAGTCTAAACACATGGCATTGTCAGTGGGATAAGAAAGGGATCAAAGGTTAAGGGTGCCTAGCCAAAAGGAAACTCCATGTATATAATATGTGAATATAAATAGAGACCTCGTTCTTGTTTGTGCAAACTTTGAGCCTCTTCTGCTCTATCTTCTCTTCCACTAGCTTGTGGCCTCCATAGCTTGAGGGTGAGAGATAGATTTAGTGACAAAGTGATAGAGAGTGAGGGAATAGTGAGAGAGAAGTTATTTCCTCTCCTTTTTCTTCCATAGCTTGATGAGATAAGAGATTGAGTGAGAGAGAGATTGAGAAAGTGAGGGATTGTGAGTGAGGGACTAGTTAGAGAAGCTCATCTCCATCATCATGACCTTCATCTTCCTAGTGTGGAGTGGCTACATTTTATGGATTGAAGAGGGAGCAACAATGGTTTGAGGAACATATCGCTTGTGAAACCATCAACACCCTCCTCTCTATTTAGAATATGTCAACAAAAAGGTAATTGTGGTGAGTCTGTGACAACTCATGAGTGTAAAAAACTCATCTTTAATCTTGTGGGGGAATTTTTTTGGCATTCTTTTCAAGGGTCACTTTCACAAATTGAGAGCATGTAATGACTTATGTGCTTGAGTGCATAAGCTTGAACCTAAAATGGTGTTTTTGAGGGGTCTAATCTCCAAATTGTGCACATTCATGATTGTAGGAAACTTTTCTACAAATCTATGTGTATGCATAGCATAGTAATCTTCTCCATGTTTGCATGATTTAGAGACTTGCAAAGATAGTATGCATTGTCTCCAAGGATAAGTGATCATGTTCAAGATAGCAAGCATTATCTCCAAGGGTAAGTGACCATGTTCAAGCTAATGATATTTGATCTCAATGATTGCTACCCCCAGATGTCCATAAATGATACTCACATGACATCCATGAGTATTACTCACAAAATCTCCACAATTTTGTGTGAGATCACCTCCATGACTGCCTACAAACTTGTATCTCCATGACTATATACTTGAGGCTCTTCAAAATTGATCACCTCTAATGTTGTATACATTGTCAAATCTAAGATTGTGAGCTTGAGCATCGCTAAGACCTTAAAAGGCACAAAATTCTCTAATCTCCAAGACTACACCTTATGCTCATCTCTTAGACTACTTGCACCTAACCATCTCCAAGACTGGTTCTCTCTAGTCCCATGACTAGAAGAAAGTGAACATCTCCATAATTGCTCCACCTTAAATGATCTCCATTATTGCTAATTCTCATCACCTCCATGATTTCTTCCCCTTGACCATTCCCATGATTGCTCTCTCAAATTTTAGACAAAAGTAACTCTCCACAATTGCTTCTAGGGCACATGATAAGGCTATTGACATTCTAAAACATTGTGGTCATTGATAAATAGTAAGAGGAAGAGAGGGATCTGAATTAGAGTAGGAGAAAAAGCAACAAGAAGGATTGAACTCCATAGCCATGGAGCGAGAAGAAGAGGAGCACACATCATAAACAAGCAATCTACCACTGCACAACAAACATACTTCTCAAGATAAGATCTAGTAACTTCTCTTGAATTTGATTGGCCATGCATGCCATATTGCTACGATGTTTGCATGAAGAATGAGATTGTCTTCCCTCCCTCACCTTCCTCTTCATCATCTAGCACAATCCCTATCTCAACCCTCTTGCACTCTATAGCTTCTACCTTGTATCCCACCATTACTTCCCTCTATAAAACTCATATAAGAGCTAGGTTCTGTGTTCATGGGAGCTCCTACTTGGAGAAAAAAGCACGATGAGTGAAGATTTGTCACAAAGCTTCTTCTTCGACATTGATGCTTGGTTCTCGTATATTAATAGAGTCAATATTCTCATCCTCAGGATCTAGATGTAAGTCAAGCAAATGTTGAGGCTCAATTGGGGCAACAATAGCCCATTTTGGCATCAATTTGGGTAGCCACCATTAGTGGTTGGGATTGAAGCAAAATAGCTTGGTTTTGTATGCTTTAAAAGAGGTCTTCCTATAAGGTTTGGATGCATGCAAGCGTAGGGCTTAGTTAAGTAGGGGGAAGCTTGTCTCTCAAAAGTAGAGGGTCTACTTATTGTAAGCAAAGGGTTTAAGCAAGTGGCTCAAGCTAGGGACTTAAGTATAGGCTTTGCTTGTGTTTGTCAGAAATAAACAAGAGAATAGACTTTTTTTTTTGGCTTGTTCAGCGAAGCATCTAGGTTCTTAAGTTCAATTGCCTATTGTTTGATGTAGATCTAGAGTAAAATCACCCCATTTTGAGAAAAAAAGGCCATCATATAAAAAAGTGGTATCTTGTGGATTGCCATAAGGTTCAAAAGCACCTTCCTTACCTATCTAAACTTTTTGTAGGTTCAAACGTTAATTGGTTGTTTTGTAGCCCATTGTATACTCTCAAACCAGCTCAAAAGCTTTATATACACTTCAACATAAGCAAATACATAATTTTGGAATAAATTTTTGCTATACCATGCTCAAATTACAATAACTATACTATCTACAATGGATATGCAAAAGTGGTTTGTATGCATTTGATATCGTGTGCCTATTTGATAGTTGGAAAACAATTTGATGATTACCAAATAATTGCAAGAATTTATATGCTTTTGGGAGTGATAAAAGATCAACTTTTCATTAGTTTTATGTTGGTTTGATATTGATTTTCTTATTACTCAACTTTGCGGGGTACTCATTTGTAGTGAATTGGCCTATTTTAAGCTTGTAGTTGGGCACATCTAGCTATCTTTGGTGTGTAAGACATATTATTGTCATTATGGCTTTTTCAACAAGTTTAGAGAATGCATTGTTTAATATTAAAAAGCTTGATGGAACAAATTTTTCATATGGGAAAGAACAAAACTAAATGCATTGGTCTAGAAGAAGCGAGTGAAGCTAATCAAATGTAGTGGGACTAAGCCTAAGGATATGGATCCAAATGTATGGGAGGAATTGGATGAGTTGGCATGCTCCACTATTATGCTGACATTCTCAATGTCCATGTATTTTAATGTGAAAAACATGGAAGGTGTATAGAAAAATCTTAATGACATGTGTGAAAAAGAAAGTGTAGGCTTGTATTTCTTTGTTGAAAAAACTTATTGATCTCTACATGAAGGAGAGGGCTTTGATGTCTAAGACATGTCAAAATCTTGTCTTTCATGATTCAATGGAAGCCATGTTCTTCTTAGTGACCTTATGAATGCGAACATTGAGAGTATTTTTTACTCAGTTGGAGATGAAAAGAAAGAACAATGCAGGATCAAAGAGCTCAAGTGCACATATGGTGAGAGGAAGGTCAAATGCTATGGGAAACTTGAAAGGTAGAATAGGAGTGGAAGTATGAGTAGAAGTAAGAGAGAGTAAGATAGTATGTGGGAATTCCAATAGTCAATGTGTGACCTACCTTCCCTTATTCTATTGTCATGTAAATAATAAAAGATGACATGATAGTGATGTATGACCGCCACCTATAATGGTTAAAGTGTATAGTGCTAGAGGCACATATAATGAATCCCATAAGCATAGAGGAAGGTGTGTATCCAAGCTAAAAAAGCTATAGAAATATGTACTTGCTCAACCATCAATTAATCAAGTTTTCTTCCATGATATTATGGTTGCATTCTTATTCTTTTTCTTCCCTCCTTAATCCACCATTCTCTTTATGCTCAACCTTGTTTTGTAACATAGTATTAGAGCCTCTTTCCTAGAGATTGTGAGGCTTTGAGAGCTTCCATAGCTGTGGCTCAAGGTTCAAGAACCCAAGCATTGGGGTTGCTATTATCTAAGAGGCTCAAGGCTTGGAGATTGAAGGCTCGCAATCAAAGGATGTGGAGTCTGATTTCAAGGAAGAGGTATATTTCCTTCATTGGGCTCATCAACATACTTGAGCCTATTTTGAAGGTTGTCATTGTTGTGAAAGAAGGAAAAGGCTTGCAATCATTGAGGAATGGTTTTAAGCCCAAATTATTGGCATTTCTTGAAGGCTATAGCTAAGCAAGGGGACTGCTTGAACTCTCTGCTAAGGGGGACATCTGAAGGGACCTACTTCCATGGAAGCTCAGGGGTAGCTTGTTAATTGCAGCACAAGAAAAAGCAAAAAAAGCAGAAAAGCGCAAGTCGGGACCTAAAAGAGGCGACCCAGAAGGAAATTGGACACAATGGAAGAAGTAGGAAGGGAAATGGCCAAAAGCGCAAGGGCGGCCTCAAGAGCTAAGGCAAGGGCAAAAGCACATTTTTAAATGCAAGGCGCCCTTAAAACTTTTTGTAAAAGAGTGCCAAGCTCTGTCTTATGCGAATTGTAAAGGTAGATGGGTGGTAGGAAGAAGGAAGCTAGGAAGATAGGAGGACAATGGGAAAAAGAGCCCCAACCATGTAAAAAAGGGGATAAGGGGATGACCACCCAAAATGAATTTAGGGTTTTGTATATAAAGTTGAAAAGTGAATGAGGAGTTCATTCTTTGGTGTGTAGCAAAGTGGACTCATCTTCTTCTCTCCTTCTCTCCTTCTTGCTTGCTTGTGTGTGCTTGAGAAATTGAGTGTAAGAATGTGAGGGGGGTGTGTGAGGGTGAGGGATCAAGGAGAAGAAGCTCTCCCCATCATCTCCCCTCTTATTCTCTTATTTCCTCTTCTCTTGTCTCACATGTGGCTATGGAGAATGGAGCTTGAATGTGGAGGCTTGAGGTTGCTTGAGCTCACATCACAAATCATGGAGCTATCAGTGTGCTTGAGGGAGTAGGCAACTGATTTGGGCATCAAGGTAAGCTCACTACACCCTCGTAGGATTGAAGGTGCATCAGCTAGGTGAGAGATAGCCATAGGTGTTTTCTTTAAATGCTTGAAACAATAAGCGGTCAGTGGGTCTTAGTGGCAGTTGAGTGTGAGCTTGCCTCTACATTTTGGTTTCATTGCTGAGACCAATGGATGTAAGGTTGAGCACTTGCACACCTCAAATTGAGCGATGAAGTAAGGGTTTTAATCCTAAACTAGAACTTGAGATAGGTAGGAGGTTTTGGCTTTTTAATCTCTGCAACAAGTAAGTATTTTGGTCTTTTGATGATTAGGCAAGTAGGAGGAATCATTTCAATATTTTACTTTTGATTTTTGTTGCATTTAGAGTAGGTTAGGACCAAGAAATCGAGGGAAAAAACTTTAGTGTTTCCGCTATTAAATAGGCCCAAACAAGGCACAAATAGGGAGAAAAATGAAAAAAAAAGAGTGCTTGGAGGTGTTAGAATTGCACGGGGAGTGATCTGGTAGATTAACTCAACAAGGGGAGACCTTGGGAGGCAAGGGAGACCTCATCTTTAGGCTTTGTAGTAGAGAGAGAGAGAGAGAGAGAGAGAGAGAGAGAGAGAGAGAGAGAGAGAGAGAGAGAGAGAGAGAGAGAGAGAGAGAGAGAGAGAGAGAGAGAGAGAGAGAGAGAGAGAGAGAGAGAGAGAGAGAGAGAGAGAGCGCTTGAGAGCTTTTGCAAGACTTGGTGCTTTCGTGAATCAATCGAAGGCCACATGAGTTTTTTTCTTGGATCAAGTGTGTAGAAACCTTTCTGTGCTTCTAACCTTGGATCCCAATGAATCTTGCTAGCATGTGTGGCCAAAAATCATTGGCAAGAAGAGATTTCTATTCCCACTATTTAAAAACTGATGGAATCAGATGCAATCTATAGGTGTTCGATTCCCAGAATTGGATGCTCAAAATCCCTACACTCGTCTGATTTTGAGAATCGGACGGCCAACTCGAACCAACTTGACCGGTCTGATCGGACTTAGGAAAATCGGACTTAGGCACTTGGACATACCAGACTCGAGCACACCAATAATCAGACCACTACCAGGCATCCGATCTTGAGGATTGGACACTCGGACTTGACCTCGTCTGATTTTGAAAATCAGATTCTTAGACCACCCTATCCTATTCTGGAAATCAGACACACTCAAATCCAACCATCTTGACCTATCCGATTGGACACACCTTGTCCGATTCCTAGAATCAAACATCCCATAATCAGACCACTCGAAATGGAACATATTAGAATTTGACACCTGTCAAATTGGACATCAGATTCATGAAATCAGACACTACAGAATCAAACTTTGCAGAAACGGCCAAATTTGGCACATCAAGATTGACAAATTTACCGTGTCTTATATGACACAGAGCACAACCCGCAATAGGAGAATTCACCACAAGCTTAATAGGAAAATCTAACCCTAGAAACTATAGTTGAATGGCCATGCATAGTGCTGACACTCACATCAACATATTTGACACACTTAGAGCTGTAAGGCTAAGTAGCAGATCCCATTTGACCCTAAGTGAGCTGAACGATGTAGTAGAGACCCTAAGACCAGTGGAAGTGGCCAAGAATAAAGCCTAGAGCCCCATTAGGCCAAGAATGTAGACGAGAGTGCGAAAGCTACAATTATCACTATGTATCTGCACTCACATGGTTTTCCAACACTTGAAGTGCACTTAAGAAAAGTTAAAAGCCTGATTTTGCAGAGTGTATGGAAGAGAGAGCGCGCGCACACACACACACACACACCGAGTGAGTCTAAGTTGAGGATTATTTGTAAAATAAGGAACTCACTTAGACCTAACCATTAGAACGAACCCAATAGTAGGAGAAGACCTTAAAACGTAGTTGAGTGATCGAGAAGCCTAAGAGTCCAACACCATTGGAGGAGTGGATCTACCCCACTTGATCAATCTCATCGACAACCTAGTGGAACATGAGACCGCAAACATGGCAAAGTCAAGAACTAACAATGGACGTGACGAAGAACTTGACCTAGGTGATTTCCCAATGGAAATCCAGCAATTAGTCACCAACTATGGTCTATAGACCCGGACAGACCACCACAGTAGGACATTCGAGGATATCATAGCGGATCTCGAAGAGGAGAGGAGACTAGTGCGGGAATATTTGTAGGGCATAGTGGCCTACAATTAGAAACAACAAACCAGAAGCTTACGACATAACATAGAAATGTGTGAGATTCGGTCTGGTGCAGAGAGGGAAAGAGTGCTAGAAGGTGACCTCACATTGAGTGAGCTTCTTATGAAGCAATTGTTAAACAACTCATCAGCAGAGTAGAGTGCCGCTACAATGGAAACCTCATTGCTTACAGGTTTAGGAGTTAACCAGGGCTCTAAGAGTCAATCAAGAGTCCCTATTGTGGCTAAGCAACTAGACAAGTACTAGCCAAACAATGACCCATATAGCTTCGTAGAGCAGTTTGAGCAAGTCTGCGAGGCCAATGGCCTCATCAACCTTACTCTGTGCTCACAAGCTTTTGGTCTATACTTAAGGAGATAAGGGTAGGACCTAGTACACGAGTCTGAACCCTGCGGAGCGGACTAACTTCAACAAACTCAAGAGTCTCTTCATCAAGAGATTCTATGAGCTTGGGTACTCCGATAACCTTCTAGTGCAGTTGATGAATGTCAAACATAAAGATAAGGAGGACATCACAAACTACATCACCCACGTGCGAAGTCTCTTCACAAAAGAATCCCGACTGGTGAGTGACCCACCGAAAGAGCGGTCTCCGTAGTCTTCATCAATGGGATATGAAGTGAGGAACTCTACAAGGCCTTGGTAGGCAATTTGAGCTTGTAGTAAGACGTGCTAGCTAGGGTCTTTGACGAGGCAATTAGAGTGGACAATCATCTTAAAGAGAGAAGCTCTAAAAGCTCGACATGGAAGAAGACTAATGCTAGAAACTCTGAGAGAGTTTCAATGTGAGGTGAAAAATCAAGCCCAAGTACTCTAAGGTTAAAGGAAAGGGCATGGACCCGAAACACTATGATGAGTGCCAACAGACCAAGGTGCTAGTTTGCAAGGACAAAATGGAGCTAAGTCCCATCATAGCACAACAACCATTCGAGATATGGGGGATCGACTTCATTGGGCCCATCAGTCCTACGGTTCAATATTTGCAAGCCAAATACATCATCATTGCCACCGATTATCTCACAAAGTAGGTGGAAGCTCAATCCACTTGAAAGAATGACACATGAACCACTACTAAGTTCTTATGGGAGTAGGTAATCTCTCGATTTGGCTGCCCCATCAAACTTGTCAATGATCAAGGCACACACTTCATCAATAAGGTGATTGCTCATCTCCTATCCACCTTCCTAATAATCCATCGAAAATCCTCACCCTACTACCCTTAGGCGAATGACCAAGCGGATGTCCTAACCAAGGTAGTCTTTGCTTCGTGCAATGACTAGGCTAATAAGCTAATGGCAACCTTATGGGCCTATTGGATAGCCTATAAAACGGTTGTGGGACAGACTCCGTTCAGGTTGACCTCCAGAACAAAGGCAATTCTACCTGTAGAATTCTTTGTGACTAGCGTGAGAATCACCATTCAAGAGAGATGGGAGAGGAAGGAAGCATGGATGGAATGTCTAGTTGAGCTAGATTGCTTATCGGAAACTCATCTTCTAGCCGCCCATATGCTGATCTGCAAAAAGGCACGACGCAAGAGTTGATTTGACAAACACATCAAGTAGCGAGATTTTGAATAGGGGGACTTAGTGTTGTTGTACTCGGTCAAGGGACATAAGCAGAAATGAAAATTAGGGGGGTTAGGACCTTTCAGAGTTTGCACCATAAGCCAAACTGGCAACATGGAACTCGAAACCCTGGAAGGTGAGGGCATATGCTTCTTTAATGGCAGACACATAAAAAAGTATTACCCCCCCCCCCCACATATCCACTTCATGAACCCTCGATGCCAAAATCCCATGTCAATGTATGTGTAGCCACCATTACGGAGAGTGAAGCGAAGGATGAGGAGGCAGTAGCTCTGGCTTACCTACACATGACCATTACAGTCTAGGAGACACATGCTATTGATGCATTGATTGATGAAGGTGCTAACTTTAATATCTTGACTCACGATCATTGGACTCAAATTGGCAAACCATAATTATAGCCTATGAACATCAAACTCAATCCATTTGGCAGCCGATCGTATGCACTTTTGGGAAAGTGTAAAGTTGCAGTCTCTATCGAGACTGAAAGCTTGCCCATGATCTTTTATGTGTTGTTGAACACAAAAGACGCAAGCTCAGAATCACTATTAGGATGAACCTTTAAGAAGCAAGCCCATTGTAATGTCGACTACCAGTCACAGTGCATCCACCTGGCCATCGGCAACGCATGAATTATCACAACTTTCATCAAGGGCTACGCGACCCCATCACAATCCGCAAAGCCACCAGTAGAGAAACTCACCATCGAGCCTAAGAAGGGGGGTTGTAATTCATCATCGCCCACCAAACCTCAACTCTAACGAAAAGCCAACCACAAAGCTAAAACCCTTGAACACCAACTCAAATGGGTACCAACACATTCTAGGTTGCTGCCTGAGAGTGCCCAACCATGCACTCGTAAGGCTAGAAACCTTCCCTCGAAACCTAGGAGGCCTTGAAGCACCTACACGCATCGACGAATGGTCAATGGGTCCCTAAGAACCTATTGCAATGCAAGGTTATTACGTAGGTAATACCTGGATTTGGGTACATTTGGGTACCTAAATTCAAGATGGCCAAGGAGACTACTCAAATGCCACCCTCAAGCTCGACCACACAAAGCATCATGATGAATCAAGCATCAGTGTCACAAAAGTCTTTGACCACAGGGCCCATTACCCTTCCAAAATCTAAACCCATAGAGACTCAGCAAGTCCATCAACCCAAACCACAACTTGCTACTCATAAATTGCCTTAACCTTGCCCTACTAGTACTCCAACTGCCGCCCCAACTGTCGCCCAAGCATCTAGTAATGCGCCACCCACCGCACCGACCACGCCTACTACACCAAGGTCACACCCCTAGCCGGAACCACAACTAGAGCTGCATCCATCAGCTACTAAACTATCAAGCCCAACCAAACCAAAGCCACATGTTAGCCTTAAATCCACTTACTAGTGGAGATCTAGTCTAACCTTAGCCACCGACTTAGTTGAGAACATAGGCGACAACTTGGTTTCTTGCCTCTAACGCTTGGATGTCAGGTTTACCATGCTGGCTAAGAGCTACGATTAGCTAGACCTAGGTATTTTGGAAGAAGCTTTAGCAACGGAAGTATAAACGCTACCTTGCTTATGGGAGGAATTGAAATTCGTGTTTGCCAAAGCTTCCCAAGCAGTCAAGGAGCTCATGATCACCGAGATTTCCATTGAACGAGCGTGCAAATAATGGCTTATCACATCTTATAGCAAGAGCAAAGTCCTTACTACCCCCCTGGACCAAGAAATTAAGAAGTTGAAGCAACTTGCAGGTAGCAACAGCTCCTCTTTCCTATGCAAATGGTACGCCCTTCGCCTTTAGTGGGCATTAGAAGGATACCAAGTCATGACAAACACTGAATAGAGATGTGTGATCAAAACTGCAAAGTATGACCCGACGTATGTAGCTCCAACTTCCTATAGGGTGTTGACCACCGCTCACAATCGACCCCTTGAAGACCACGTTAGAGGGCACCCCTATTTATTTCAAATTCTAATTGAGGAGGAGCTACAATTGCCAATTGAATCAACTCCAATGACTTCCTCATGGATGTTCTCACCTACATTACTCAAGTAGGCGTCTGTTCTTGCAACATGGATCACTATGCTAATCTAGGATACAATCCAAACTTCTACGATTGGCTCATGCAAAAGTAAAACCCTGCCACCAAGCGTTGATCGCCCTTGACCTCTCAAACCTTAATCATAGGAAGGATTCTTCTTCTTTCCACAAGGGGAGGGGGTAAGGTGGAAATAAGAATAAAACTCAAAAGCAAATGGAAACAAATCAAAACTAATTTGTGATTAAGAAAAAGGGGCATAAAATTTGGGATGTATGGACTGCTCGAGGGTGAAGTTTAATCCTATAATTAAGCATTTCAATCCTGGAAGCATGTGATCTTGTTCATCTGCAAATAATTGTTTTGAAAAGCACTAGTGGCGAACATGGCTTCATGACATGCACCCAGCATGGTAGGCCAAACAAGTTGCCATTTTCAAAAGAAGAACAGGCAAAATATGGCCTTATTGTGGAAATAGGGACCTTTAACTAGTTCAAGTTTAGGCATGTCTTGAACTTGGGAGGATGTTGCCATGGAGGAACAAGTAGTGAAGCAGATTGTTGAACAATGCCATATGCAAAAGTACATTAAAGCACTCGGCCAAATCTATCGACTACTATGAGAAGTGCGCAGAATTTCTACGGACCTTTAGTAGAAACCATGACACTATGATAGTATGAGAAAGAGAAGAAGCCTATCAAGTATAGATTGAGTTAACCCTAGAATTGGTGGAGAAAGCATTGGGCTTGACAAACAAAGTGGAGAGGCGGACAAAGAGAGATGTGTATGCCATGTTAGGAATGGACAAGATGGCGGTCCATACAAATGATGGCATCAGCTTGGCAGATATCCCCGACCCCGAACTCCAACTCTAGACCAAGATGATGCATGTACTATTCTCCAGTCATGGGTACAACTGAATAATGAGCCGACTCAATGTGCCTATGCTAGAGAGCATTGTAGCAGGATCCCTTGACAAAGTGAACCTAAATGGCTTTGTGCAAAAGACCATTCAGTCTTTAGCAAAAGCATTGGCAATAGGAGGGAGACTAGCAGGAGGAGAGTCCCCTGCTACCAAAGCAAAAAGAAAAGCGTCATCCTCAAAGGCCTCTACTATCAAATTTGGTGGGGTCTTGGTAGCCATAATAAGGGAAGCATTGGGGGAAGATTGAGTCGGAGAAACACTAGAGAGGTCATCTCCTCACCACGAACAACAGCCACACTCCAGTGAAAGGATAGTGAGCGAGGATGAGAAAGAATAACAAGAAATGCAAAGTAGCCAATGGAAACCCAAAAAACCAAAGAAGAAGGATTCACAAGAGAAGGCCAAGGAGAAAAGCATGAAAAAAGAAAGAGCGGACTTACAAAAAGCTAAAAGAGAGTCTAAGAAGGAAGAGGAAGAGAGAAAGAAGAAAGAAACGGAGTCGGAGGGATTGGAGGAAGAATCAAGAGAATGTGAGGAGGAGTTGAAAACATGGCTTTGGCAACATGCTTGTCTATAGAGCAGCTATGCAGGCATGACGAGTTGGGCACCATGAGCCTGTCTACTAGAAAGGAGGGCTCGAGTTCAAGCACACAAGCATCGAAAATTGCACCAACTGCAATGAAAAAAGGCAAGGGCAAGGCCCCGATCGATCCCACTCCTACCCTTAGAGTGCCTGCCACTCCCACAATCATGTCTGCACCGAGCTCCACGGCCAAAGTGGATGCTACTAACCTCATGGCTTGGGTATAGTACTTCATTAATAAAGAAATGGCCCAAGGGGAATGGGAGAGGGTATCCCCATAACAAGAACTAAAAGATCGGTAGTAGATGCTGAGTCTAGGTAGGATCCCAAGAAGCAGAAGAGGGAGACCTCCACAACCTCCATGCCCACGACAGAGCTGCTCTACAGATTATGATGAATATGCCAAGGAGATCCTCTTGCAACTAGAGAAGGCAAAGGAAGATAAGAGGATGGCAGTGGTGGTTGAACTAGAGGTAGAAAAGAAAGCCATGGCTGCATCACAATTAGAGAAAACTCGTCAAGTAGCCATAATCCAAAAGGAGATAAGTGAGCTAAAGGAGCAATTGCGAGCCAAAGACAAAGCAGAAATCGAGTGGCAGGCAAGGCTGGATGAAGAGACTCAAGCCTTAGTAAGATTGGGATGCCATAATGATGGGCTCATAAGGATTTATGAAGAAATACAAGGGGAGATAGAAAAGGTCCTTAAATCCATAGAAGAGTTAGAGGTGGTGAGGGAAGAAAGGACACGTAGATACCGAGAGGAGATCGAGAAACTGAAGCAAGAAGCAACCTCAGAGCAGGAGGAGCAACACAGGCTGAGAAGAGAGATCAAAGATCAAGAGCAGAGGTTGATGATGCTAGCTCAAAGGCAAGGAGAAAGCCTCGAGGAAATGGAGAAGAGAGTAGAGGATTGGGCAAACCAAAATGAGAGAAAATTCAAAGCTTTGGCACGCTGTTTGGCTCAAGTGGAAAAGGACAAAGTGCTAGTCGAGAGCAGAGCAGAGACTGACTAAGTGAGTTTTGAAGCCAAGCAACACGCATTCCTAAGCACACTATTGGATGTCACTCAAACAGAGGAAGGGGAGGCCATTGACTCCACAAAGAAGAAGCTAGGGATTGCACGCAGGGCCCTGTGAGCATGCCTGCAGATGCTAGCACAACCCGTGGGTATCAGCCTTGGCCTTGAAGATCAACGAAACAATCTATTGCAAGAGAGCTTGACCCCACAAGAAGTCAATGCAATGGGGTTCGCTGAGAGGGCACAACAAGTGGGCCAGCAAAAGGAGAAGAGGCTAGCAGGAGCTTTGACATGGGACCTCACAAAGAAGAACTTTTTCCATAGCCTCCTTCCCCATGCCTAGAAGAACAGCAGAGCAGGTAGACACCTCTGTTGAAAGAAAAGCATAGCTTAAAAGGAAGAGGCAATGGATGTTGGAGCAAGCAAAGTGCAGGTTGAATGCCAAGCCAACACTGGTGCCGAACGCACCCAACCCATCAAGCAAGGGCAATGGCCCAACAAGCTTCAATGCCAAACTTGTGATCTGGGAGCAACAGGAGACCGCTAGAAGGCCCTTCGAACTTAATTTTTTATTCCCTGCCAACTTTGTAGAGTACTGCCAATCAAGGTGGTGGAAGAAGTGATTAATATGGGAAGCTAGCTAGGAGGTAAATGGACCTTAGAGAGAGAGCAGAATTCCACCTTTGGGGGACCAAGGACGCAAAATTTTGGCAGGATAAAGTTTTTGAAGTGCTCGGGATTGTGAAGGGCTATGACTACCAACCCACATGGAGGAGGTGTATTTTTTATGTGAACATGGATGCCTAGATGGCTTTTTGTAACACCCTACCCTTTGAGCGAAATAGTCCAACCTTCATGCCATATCCGAGAAGGGTAGATGTGGATTTTAACCCAAGCATCCCCATGGCTGGTATGACTTCCCACGGATCTACAATGCCAATGCTACTAAACTCAAAGAGGCCCTTGTTTTCGTGCCAGAGGACCTATATGATTCTATAATCCACTTCATCGATGAATTCTCCTCTTGTCCCGATCTTGCCTTCATCACTATCTATAATTATCTTAGACTACTTAGGATACTACTTAGACAGGATCCCGCACCACAAGGGCATCGCCTTCCACCCATATTTTTTGATCCCAATGGAATAGATAGCTGCACCATGGCAAGATTGATGATGCGAGTAGCTCTACGTCCTTCATTTTGCTTAGCCCTTCTGGAAGATATGAATGATAGCCACTTCACACATTGTAATCATCCATTTCTTTCCACCACCACTCTTCAAGTATGCTTGAACCTTAGAGGGTACTTACAGAGTTGGCAATTCCTTAGTAAATCTCGTAAGTCCCCCAACTCCACCCTCTCCCAACATAGATGATGAAGATTAGCCCTAGTCATGATGACTATGATTACACAAACTAGGTCCTCAAGTGTGGGACAACACTCAGGCTTCAACAACCCAGCTCCCAGTTCCACTAGCAGAGCACAATGCATCATACGGTGAGGTAGACATGCCCCCAAATAGTGCACCTTCTAACAAAGGAAATTCGGTATGGCAATCTCTATACTATGCCAAACTCCCTTCTGCCACAAAGTGAATGAGGTAAGGGCACCACCTAGTCACGGAAGAGCGGACTAGGATGCTATGCAAGAGGGAGAGGAGCTTGTGAGGGAGAAGAGAGGAAAACTAAGAGAGAGAGAGAGAGAGAGAGAGAGAGAGAGAGAGAGAGAGAGAGAGAGAGAGAGAAAACTACAAAAAATAGATGAATCAATAAAACTTAAGAGGGCACAAGAGATGGAGAACCCTCAAGACATAACCAATATACACAATATGGACACCAATAGCATGGGCTTATTACACTGTAGAGCATGCATAAGCTATAGTAAGGAAATGAACTGCATAAGCTCATGAGAGAGGATGGGGAAGGCTCAATAGGGCTGAAGAAGGCCTATTGGCTCTCTCTTGAAAATTACAAAGGAGAAGGCCTCTTTATAAAGGCCTTGAGGGTGTTTAGGGAGGAGGTTAAGATAGAATAGGAATTAACACCACCAAAGCTGCATTAAGGCGGTTCCACCAATGTGGAAGCTCCATCTAGATGTTTTGTTGACCAATTTTGTACTTAACCAAGTTCCATAATAGGGGAGTTGTCTCCATTCTCCCCCCATAGCTTGAGTCCAAGAGCTCTCCTATAAAAAAATATAGAGAATCTTCATAAAATAAGATCATATCTAGCAATAATGGAGAGAGAGTAGTGAGAATTCATACATTACTACTACAATTAAGGATGATATGAGGGTGATTTAAGAGGGAAATTCTAATGGTTTATTAGCTTGAGAGAGAGGAGAAGAGAGGGGAAAGGGTTGGGAGTCTAATGAATGATATTTTATGGAAGTGTTAAGTGTGGGGAAGAAAGTGTGGGTGTGTATAAAATTGGGAGGTGGTCTCCACCGTAGTCGGAAAAAGTTGGCATCCACCAATTTGGCCATATCTCCTGACTTGTAGCTTTAAAAAATTATAAAAAATTACCAGCCAAAACTTCAGCTCACACGCTACAACTTTTAAGTTGAAATTTTTTTTTGGATCAGAGTGGAAGTATTTTTAAAAAATCTTACAAAATCATGTGCCTAATTTTTCTTCCACTAATGCTTCCAAGAAGGGTCCCATTTGTTTGAATTATCATAAGGCTCCAAAGCCATGACATTGTGAGCCTCACATGCCCTTTGAATGGCTCCAAATCCATTTCATGTCTTTTCTTTTCACATTACATATTTTCCCTTCACCTTCCTTCATTGATCTTTACTTTTCACACCCCCTTGGTAAACTGGTCCATGAAATATTTCCATCCAATGATTTCCTGGATTTCCCAAGAGGTTGTTCCCACCCTCTTCTTTATTTCAAACCTCCAAATGTACAAAAAAGCAACAAAGTGTTAGACAAATATTTTTTTGTGATTTTCTCAGATCACTTCTTCTCTTTTTAGGTAAATACAAATGATGCAATCCACCAAGTTTGAAGGCCCCATCATTCAATCAATTTACTATTGGTCCCCAAGACCAATCCCCATGAAACCCTATCATCATTGATGTTCACGCCCATTATCGCTTGATGTGTCATCATGCAACCGAAAAAAAGCAAAGGAAGCCCAAGTCAAAAAGTGAATGAAGAAGCTCATTCTGCTCAGGTAAGAAAAGTGCAGGAGATGGCAACCTTAGAAAAAATGTGGGGGAGCTTCGCGAAAACTTTGGGGAGGTCCTCTCAAGGATAAGGGAGGTCCTATCAAGGATGAAGGATGCTCTCTCAAGGACAAAAGAAAGCGCCAGATACTCTAGCAAGGCTCTCTCAAGTATCAGGAAGTACCTCCGAAGGCTCTTGCATGAAAAGCACGAGGTGCAATTTAATTCATTTTATAAAAACTACTAGGTTTCCTCCTATGCAAGTGGTCAAGTCTAAACGGCCATAGGTGAAGGGATAAGGAAACTTGCAGGGAATAGAGAAAAGCCATGTTAAGTTCGTAGAGCATGTGGGGGGTCCGTCCAACACCATCGTCGATTTCAAAGATAGATCTACCCACCTGCCAACCTCCTGGAGGGATTAGCCCCGACACCATATTCAATTTCAAGGTCCAATCCATCCAATACCATCCCCCGCAAGGGCTTGTACACAAACTCAAAAAAGCCATATGGCTACACCCATCCCACCTTCCAATTACTACCTATCAATGCCATGGGATTGACACTAAGCTAGGAGGGGGGTAATGTTAACCGCAGCACAAGAAAAAGTGAAAAAAGTAGAAAAGCGCAAGTTGGGACTTAAAAGAGGCAGCCTAGAAGGAAATTGGACACAATAGAAGAAGTAAGAAGAAAAATAGCCGAAAGCACAAGGGCGGTCTCAAAAGCTAACTCAAGGGCAAAAGTGCATTTTTTAAATGCAAGGCGCCCCTAAAACTTTTGTAAAAGAGTGCTAGGCTCCCTTTTGTGCAAATTGTAAAGGTAGATGGGCGGTATGAAGGAAGCTAGAAAGATAGGAGGATGATGGGAAAAAGGGTGCTTAAGACACCCGGCCATGTAAAAAAGGGGATAAGGGGATGACCGCCCAAAAGGGATTCAGGGTTTTGTATATAAAGTTGAAAAGTGAATGAGGAGCTCATTCTGTGTGGCAAAGTGGACTCATTTTCTTCTCTTCTTCTCTCTTTCTTTCTTGCTTGTGTGTGCTTGAGAGAGGGAGTGTGAGAGAGTGAGTGTGTGAGGGTGAGGGATCAAGGAGAAGAAGCTCTCCATCATCTCCCATCTTCTTCTCTTCTCTCCTCTTCTCTTGTCTCGCGTGTGGCTATGGAGAATGGAGCTTGAAGGTGGAGGCTTGAGGTTGCTTGAGCTCACATCATGAATCGTGGAGCTACCGGTGTGCTTGAGGGATGAGGCAACTCGTTTGGGCATCAAGGCAAGCTCAGACACCCCAGTAGGATTGAAGGTGTATTGGCTAGGTGAGAGATAGCCATAGGTGTTTACTTGAAACTCTTGAAACAATAAGCGGTCCGTGGGTCTTGGCAGTTGAGCATGAGCTCTTGCCTCTACATAGCTTGTTAGAACAAGAAGGGAGTGTACTTGAAGATATAGTTAGAGACAAGAGAAGAAACATGATTGAGTTGGTACTACATCAAGAGCTCAAAGCTCTCAAACTAGTCATGTGCTACAGGAAGACGATAGATGCAATCAATGGTTGAGATTGGACTTTGATTATCTTTGTTTTCCTTATCTTCTTTTAAGCACTAAGATTAAAACCTTAGCTTTGAAAAAACTCTATTCACACCTTCCTCCAAACTAGTTTTAAATGGCCCTTGTTGACATTGTTAAAATATGGTATTTTAAAGTCTTGTTCACACTACTGCCCATGTAAATTAGTTTACATGTAAAAGACTATTCATATGTACTTCAAACTGAAAAGTATCCATTTAAGAATGTTGTTCTCATATTAAAATTTGGTTAACCCTCTTTGTAAATTGGAGTTAGACACTGTTACATGAGTCATCGGCAGTTGTTTGCCAAATATTGGAAATAGAAGCAATGGCAAAATTTAATGGTGATGGTTTTCATACATAGAGGATGAAAACTATGTATCATATCATGTGCAAAGACTTATGGGAATTGTTTGAAGAAGCGGAAGATCCTAATGACCCACCACATCTTAGGCATGAAAGGGGAAAAATATGCATGGCAAGAGCTTGATAAATCTCCAGATGGACTTCTTCAAATTGGACCTAAATAATATTGATTCCCTAACATCACGTATGAGCAAATTTAAAAGTCTAAAAGTGAAACTCTCATCCCCATTAGAAACGATAATGAAGAAGATGAAGCTAAAGCTATGCTCCTAAACAGTATTGACAAACTAGACAAAGGCTATAAACAAGTTGTGGCTACACTCCTAAACAGTATTGACAAACTAGACAAAGGCTATAAACAAGTTGTGGCTACACTAAGGAATGTACCTGATAGAAAACTCAATGTAGTGGAGGTTGTTTTGTACAAGCAAGAGAGCAAGATCAAGGCAAAGACGCAAGAAACTTCATCAAACCCTATAGTTTTTGCACTCTATAGCAAGGGATCTTCAAAGACTATTTATAAAGCATGCAAAAAAGCTGGATATAAGGGGAAAGATTACTGGAACAAAGGGAAACCCAAGTGCAAGAACTATAACAAATTCACATACACTAAGAAGAATTGCTAGAATAAGAAATCCAATTATGTACAAGATTAATTGAGCTCCAAGCAATACATTGAATTTTTTTTCTAAATAGATGATTGCCTACACCTTCTTTGACACTACATGAACTAAAGGGATTGTGGGTATTCAAGGGGGAACCTACATCCTTAGGTGCACTTACCTAGAGGGTGAGCTAGCACAAAGGGGGAGTGTTAAAGTGTATGCTACTAGAGGCATATGTAATGAATCCCATAAGGACAAAGGAAGATGTATATCCAATCCAAAAAAAAAAAGATCTACTTTCACAACCATCAATCAATCAAGTTTTCTTGCATGATGTTATGGTTGCATTCTTGTTCTTCTTCTTTCCTCCTTAGTCCACTATTCTCTTTGTGCTCAACTATATTTTGTAACATAATGTACATGTGTATGGGTAGTGAATACAAGTGAATGTAGGTGGCTAGGTATAGGTGGCATTTAATTCCCAACAAGATGTATATGGGATCTTTGTCATCTTGGCCTTCTCATAATCTAATTGGGCACAATATGCCTGTGACTGACCTTCACATGAGAAGGTAATGGCTAGCCAATAAACTTTCGACCTTGCATATGGAACCACTCAAGGACTCTATGAATGCACTCCTATGAGAGGTAGAGATGTCATTTAGAGTGATTGTGCTTAATATGCACACTAATTATATTTCTCTCTCCCTTCCTCTCTCCTCCCTCTCTCTATTTCTCTCCATCTCCATTAGATTCCTCTATTTCTCTATCTCTATTCCTCTCCCTCTATTTCTCTTCCCCCCTTCTCTCTCTCCTTCTATCTCTATATCTCTCTCTATTTCTCTCTCCCTCCCTCTCCATTTCTTTCTCTCCCCTTCTCTCTCTCTACTTCTCTCAGCTCAACTACACACATAGAGCTAGACTTTCTATGGAAGTTAGGGTCTATGTCCCATATAAACAAACAATGATCATAAGAGTCAAATCATGAATATTCAAAACTACAAATGAGTGAGTACTTTCCTCCTTTAAGGGATATATGCCCAAGATGATGATACCAAAGATATGTAGTACAAGAAAGTTTAGTCACTGCCAAAACATGATCAATAGATCCAGATACAATCAAGGGATATAGGCTGTCAAACTTGGCACCTTTAGCAAAAAAGAGATTGCCACATATAAACTTCCATGAAAAAACATCAAAAGAAACATAGTACATGTCATCATCTAACTCTCCATAGAGATAAGGCTTTTCCTCAAAGCCGTGGCATGACCTATATCATGAAATACAAAATTGAGCACCGACACCAAACTACAATCTCATATTACCTATGTTGACAATGTGGGATACATGATCAACCTCATTTGGACGAACATGTAATAGTGTGATAGGTAAAAAACCATTGATAATTCGAGGTAACATAGAAAGAAGTCTCTGAATCATCAAGAAGATGAAACTTGGAATAAGCAAACTGAACATCAAGTAACTGAGTAGCATCAAGTGATGAAACAACAAGTATGTAATTATCTAAGTTGTACTCCAAGGCATTTATCTTTTCTAGTTTAACTCTAGACTTAGGAACAATGTTGCGATCATAAGAAGATTTGGCATTATCTTGTGCTTTCCCTTTCCCTTTTTCATGCCTATCACTATGCATCTTATGGCACTATACTCTTTCCACTCATCTACATCGTAAAGTCATGGTTTTATATCCTCTAATTTCAATGGCTTGACTTGCATCTTTTGCACCAATACCTACCAAATCTGAGTCTTCCAGTAGTCAAGTTACGGACATCCAATTTCTCTATGTTGAAGATAGTAATATCATTGGAAGAGTTTGAAGCACTTGCCATTATGTGTGCTAAACAAAAAGAATAGGAGGTTTCGTAATAACAAAAAATCAACCCCAAGACCAAGTCAAAGAGTTTGTGGTAGGAGAAAGATGGAGCTAGTATATTGTTGCCCACAAGCAAGAAGCACTAGAGTGCTAAATACAAGTGTCAACTCTCAAAGAAACGGCTCAAAATTGATTTCCAATGTGGCCATCCACAGAATTATGGTAAATCAATGTGTAAGTGTAGGGAAACAAAAGAGTAAGGTCCCATTACTGGAAAAACTTGGGTAGCAACCGGGATGTACAATGCAACTAGCAATGTAAAATCAGAGCATAAACCACCAAAGACCATCAAAACATACAAGGTATTAGGCACATATATGCATACCAATATGCATGCCAAGCATGCATCCACCACTGACAACCCACTGCCAATAAGTAGCACAAGGTATCTAAATCAAAAGCAAATCAATTGACAATCATAGACCTCTATAGTGACAATATGTGCATAAACTAAGAGAGAATTAGAGAGTCTTTCACTAACTCAAATGGATAAGCTCTACAAAAAAATTGCAAAGCATTCCTACCAGAGCAAATCCAAAGTAGCAAAAGAAGCTCAATGCGTAGAGCTCATAGCATCCCAGTGCCCAAAATACATAATTATACATTCACGAGCATATATCTTCAATATATTTTCAAGCCCACAAGTGGAAATCACTAAAGAAAATAGACACTTCCCAAATGCAACCAATTGAGCTCAAATCCAAGATGTAAAGCTAAAAAATTAGATATTTGCAAGCTAAAGTCACACAGCTAGTATTTAAAACTAATTTAGCACAAGCCCCTCTTCAAATTTCTTACTATCCCGAATGGATTCAAGCTATAAAAGGGCTATATTCACATGCACATAAATGCCGAATCAACTATTGTAAAAGGATAAAGGATTGTTTGGATGCAAACCTTGAGAAATTTTCTCTAAAGCATCCTTTGAGCATTGCTAAGTAAAAATGCCTCGGTAAGACCTCTCTAAAAAGCTTATATGCATGTAGCTTAAAAATTGAAAAATATTGATGTCATAATCCAATGCCACAAGCCAATGTTCTGTCAAGATTGTGGGAGAGAAGGAAGGAGTCTCACGTGTAGCTTTCTTGCTTGCACAATGGGGGAATACACACAAAGGTGGAGGCTGAAAACAGTTTTCCTCTTCTTAGTTGTGTAAGCCAAAAGAACTCAAGTACAAGGAAATAGAAGAACCCTATATATGGGTCTCAAACCAAACTCAACTAACTAAGGTGGCATACTAACTGAGCCACGAACTAGAGTAGATAAGGATAGCTATCATGTAGCTATTATTCAGGGGCGGTGTACCAACCGCATCTGCAACTGACAAGTCGATGACATAAATGCACAACGGTCACCCTGGCATATCACGAGTGGAGCTCGATATCTCAACACTCCCCCTCGAGCTCAATCCCAATTCCTGCACACCAAGCAGGTCTCTGAACTTGCGCAGCTTCTCTGCGCCCAATGCCTTCGTAAATATGTCAGCTACCTGATCCTCTGTGCTAACATAAACTAGATCGATAAGACCTAGTAAAACCCTCTCCTGCACATAGTGATAATGCACCTCAATGTGCTTTGTTCTAGTATGATAGACTGGGTTATTTGCCAAGTGTATACTACTCATGTTGTCACAATAAATGACAACTGGCCCATCTGTAGGCTGATGCATATCATAAAGTAGCTTATGCAACCAAGCTACCTCACATGTAGCCATTGCTGCGCCCCTGTACTCAGCCTCTGTGCTGGATAAGGCAACTGTAGGCTGTTTCTTGCTACTCCAAGTGACTGCAGCACTCCCAAAAGAGAACACATATCCACTGGTAGATCGTCTATCAGAAATGCTACCAGCCCAATCAGCATCACTGTATCCATACAACTGTATCTGAACCCCAGTCTCATAAAATAGTCCATACTGCAATGTGGACTTCACATACCTGAGTATGCATCTAGCCGCATACAAATGCGGTTTCCTTGGAGCCTACATAAACTGACTTACCAATCCAACAGCATAGCTCAAATCTGGCCTGGTAATAGTCATATAAATCAAGCTTCCTACTATGCGTCTGTACATAGTAGGGTCTTCCAGAAGCTCACCTGCATCTACGCTCAGCTTCACATTCTACTCCAAAGGAACTGAAATAGGCTTATAGCCTGTCATCCCATATTTGGACAGCATGTCCAATCCATACTGCCTCTGCAAGAGTTGTATTCCACTTGGTAATCTAATCACCTCAATGCCCAAGAAATAATGTAGCTCTCCCAAATCCTTCATCTCAAACTTCTACTTCAATAGCATTTTCACATGAAGGATATCTTCATCACTGTCACCTGTCATAATCAAATCATCAACATAAATGACAAGTAGCATAATACCTTTCTCTGTTTTTCTCACATAAAGTGAGAAATCTGCCTTGGAAATCTGAAAAACAATAGTGACAAGATACTGTCCTATCTTGTCAAACCATGCTCTAGGTGCTTGCTTCAAGCCATACAAAGCTTTCTTCAACCTGCAAACAAACTCAAGATGAACAGCATGCACATAACCTGGTGGCTGCTCCATATAGACCTCTTCTTGCAAATCACCATGCAAGAAGGCATTCTTTACATCCATTTGATGTAAAGACCATCCCTTTGATGCAGCCATAGCAATGACTACTCTTACGGTTGCCATCCTTGCAACCGGACTGAATGTTTCTTCATAGTCAATGCCATATGTTTGTGCATACCCCTTGACTACTAATCTTGCCTTGTATCTATTCACAGAACCATCTGCATTGTGCTTCACCTTATAAACCCACTTACAGCCAATTGCATTCTTACCTTTAGGCAAAGGTATCAATTCCCATGTAGCATTTTCTTCCAAGGCATCCATTTCTTCATCCATGGCTTTCTCCCATTTTTCTTTTCCCATGGCTTGCTCAAAAGAAGTGGGTTCTGGTTCATGTATCACTTTGACCATATATGCATAGTGAATGGCTATAAATCCATTATATTTCAGCCTATCCATAGGATACCTAGCTCTCGTAGACCTGCGCAAAGTCGGTTCACTCCCAAGTTCTCTCAAAACATCCCTGGTCTTCCTTACTCCAGGTGTAACAATAAAAGGAATACCCAACTCATCATCAATGCTCTGTTCTGAGCCACTGGATTCACCATCCACATAAGAGTGACCTGCATTCACATCAAACATGGGCTGATCTACCTTTTCTTTTTCTTTTCGTGATACCTGCATACCACTATCTGCATTGCTTTGAGAAGATTCTCCTGATCTCAATATGCTTGTCCATGGCGAAGAATGTGAACCACTGCTAGAGGACGCTCCAGGTCCACTAATATCTTGTGACTGCTGCTGTGAATTCTGTGCAGCATTACCATTTTGTGCATCTACATTATCAATCACATTTACTCATTTATACCAGCTAGTCATCTCATAAAAAACATCTCTGCTCACTGTAAACTTATGAGTAGAAGGGTTACAGCATCTATACCCTTTCTGCTGCAAAGAGTAACCAATAAAGATGCACTTCTTAGCTTTTGGATCCAACTTGGATCTCAACTCATCTCGCACATGAACATAGGCAATGCAACCAAAAATTTTCAAATGAGAAATATCTGGTTTCCTACTAGTATACCTCTCCTCTGGAGTCATGCCATGTATTGCTGCAGTGGGAGTCCTGTTCATTATGTAGACTGCTATAGCAACTGCCTCAGCCCAATAAAAATCTGGCAATTCTTTTTCATTGAGCATGGCACGAGATACCTCTCCAATATGCCTATTTTTCCTTTCTGCAATTCCATTTTGTTGTGGGGTATGACTGCATGAATATTACTGCTTTATGCCATGCTCCTGCAGGAACCTTGCAAACTCATTTGAGAGGTACTCTCCCCCTCCATCTGACCTTAGGCATTTTATTTGCAGGCCTGTTTCTTTTTCAACCATAGCTTTAAGAGTTTTGAAATGCCCAAAAACTTCACTTTTCTTTTTCATAAAATACACCCAAACTTTTCTGCTATAGTCATCAATAAAAGTGACAAAATAATGACAGCCTCCAAGAGATGTAGCTTTAGTAGTCCACACATCAGAGTGGATTAATTCCAATGGCTTCTCACTCTCTTGAACATGTCTAGGAAATGGTTTCGTTGCCTGTTTTCCAAATTGGCAGGCTTCACATACCTTATGCATTTCTGCAACCTTGAATTTAGGCAATCCTGCAACAATATTTTGGGCGCGCATTGATTTAAATCGCTGTACATTAGCATGACCAATGCATTTATGCCAGATATCAATATCTGCAACTACACCGTTCCCATGTGCAAACATTACTGCACTCAATTCAGGCATGTCTGCATTCAACGTAAACATTCTGTCCTTCTTCTTTCCTTTTGCTATCAAGCGACCTTTATTTTTCATATCCTCAACAAAGCATCCATGAGGATTAAATCTGACCTGCAAGCCCTGCTCAACCATTTGACCAACAGAAACCAGATTCTTGGTGATATTCGGGACATGAAATACATCGGACATGTATTTCTTTTTCCCATCCTGCATAGACAAAGAAATTTTTTCAATCTGCACAATAGGATGTGCAGTATCATCACCAGTCTCCACAAATCGTGGTTTTTCCATTTTCCTTGCATCCTCCATCCATTCTGCATGACCTGTCATGTGGTTTGATGCCCCTGAGTCAACATACCACACATCATTGTTTTCTTCTACACTTGTCATAGAATTGTTCATGTGCTACACCACAAACAAATGCTCATTTCTGTCATCACCCTGTCTACTAGAAGATGCATAATTTCCTTGTTGCAATTTCCCATTCATGATGTCATTCTGCTTTTTATAGCAGTCTTTAGCCATATGATCCATTTTACCACAGTAGTAGCATTCAACATTGCTGTTTGCATTTTGGCCTCTTTGCCATCCACCACAACCTCTTTGGCTCCCCCTGCCTCTAGAGTTACCACGTCCTCCTCCGTAGGACTGGTTTTCTTGAGTTTGCTGCATATTCTGATTTCTACCACGGCCTCCAAATCGGCCTCCTCTATCTCTGCCTCTACCTCTTCCAGCATTTGAGTAGAAGACAGCTTCTTTTGAGGTTCCTCCTGAAGAAGATGCACCACCATTTCTCTGCTCCTCAGAAATTAGAAGAGCAATCAACTCCTCAAAATCAGGAAATCTTTCACGGACGGAAATGGATGTTCGGAATTGTGCATAATCCTTTCCTAGACCATTCAAGGTCACAGAAACTAAATCATCAACTTCCACTGGCGACCCAATGGAAGCAAGTGCATCTGCAATCTTCTTCACCTTCATGTGGTAGTCATTGATGCTCATATTTTCTCTTTGCACATTATGCAACTGTTGCTTGAGCTGCATTTTCCTGGCTTGTGTATTTGTGCTATACATTTTGGACAAAGTATCCCATGCCTCCTTTGGCGTACTTGCATCCTGAATATGCACAATCATAGAGTCTGAAATACTGATAGACAGCCAGTACATAACTTTCATGGCTCTCTCCTGCCATGCTTTGAATGCCTGCATTTGCTGTTAATTGGGAACATCAGGAAGAATTGAATTAATGCACGGGGGGGATGCTACAATAGAGTTGGTTTAGATGGATGCAAATAAAACTTTTTTCATGGAGATTCGCATGAGGACATTTATATGCACAACAACCTAAATGGTTTTTTGTGAAAGGGTAGTTAATATACAAGCTACATAAGAGCTTATACGGTTTGAAATAGACTTCTAAAACATTGTATTATAAGTTTGATACCTTATGTGATCTCAATGACGATACACTAGAAGTGAGATTGACTAGAAAGTCGGTCATGGATGTGGATCCAATAAAGAAAAGGTTGTCTGAAATCTTTAACATGAAGGACTTAGGGAATGATGGTCACATTCTTGGCATGCACATTATGTGGGATAGAGATAAAAGGATACTCTATTTGTCTCAAAATGAGATGTTCATGTTTTTTAATTTCTTAAAAAATCAACTTTACCTTCAAATATATTACCAAAGAAACTTAAAAATTGATCAATGATTTTGTTTTTTGACTAAAAGCTAGAATACAAAAAATCCCCAAAAAATCTTGAAAGAAACTCTCCCATAATTGATTTATATTTGAATATAGAATTTTATTAAAAAAGGGCTATCAAATGAGAAGAGAAGGAATTTGAGCAAATCCTTATTAGACAATATCAAAAAGTAAAAATGGGATTCGAAAAGTGAAGAGTGAAGACAATTAATTAAGTATTCTTCTCTCTATTTTTTCTTGTTTTAAGTAGGAGAGAAGATGGGTTAAAAGACTCAAAAGAGAGTTCATATTTTTCCTAATGGCTTATGTTTTTCATTGCTACCCATCACTCTTACTATCCACTTGCTATGTTGACAATTGCTCCACTTTGCTTCCATTTGACTAGGCCACCCTATTGTTGCCTTATTGTCTGGTTGCCTTGACCCTTGCCAAATGCAAGTGACCTATTTTTGCCCTTTTGCTCAAGGTTTCTAACATCAAATCCATGGACTACTAGAGCTATGTTTTATTCCTATATGACTATGATGGCATTCTTTAATATCTAAGCTTTGGTGGTGTGTTACTTCAAAATCATTTGGAGATTCTCTCCATCAACTCCCCCCACTAGCCCGCTCTTAGAGAAATAATGGTTTGAGTTCTCCTTTGATATTTAAATATATATTATTTCATTCAATTCATTGAGTTATTCCTTCACTCTATACTTTTGTGTTTTGTATTTTTTGAATTTCTCTCTAAGTTCAATTGTTGTAATTGAATTCATACATGTTTTATAGAGAAACATGTTCTCCTCACACTGCCAACCCTCTCTTTCTCTCCAATAAACTTCAATTTTTTTTAAAACTCCATATTTGATTTAATCTAGCCATAATCAAAGTAGATGACAATCCCAAATGTGGCAACTTTACTTGTATACATATCTATAATATATCTCTCTAGACCATGTTAACCTTAGGTAAATCACTTAAGATATTTGATTATTACCCTTAACCAAGTATGAGAACATTGTCACACATTACTTTTCCTCTTGAATGAAAAACACTATCTTCAATATCCATTAGTATTGCAAAATCCAAAAGTTTACAATCCCTCCCATTATTTTTTCTAATATAAATTCGAGCAATGATCAATTACTTGGGCAAAGTTATGGGGTACCTTTATGTGATGTCCCTCTCACTTGCTCAAAAAATCTATACCCTTGTTTAAATCTTTGGAGGGTGATCCATAATAAACTTGCTCAAAAAATCTATACCCTTGTTTAAATCTTTGGAGGGTGATCCATAATAAACCTCAAAAGTGTTTAGGGTAAAGGCTCATGTTCCTAGCCGCCCATGTATTAGTTACACTAACAGTACCTACATAGCCGCACACTTATAAACTGTACACTACCAGTCCATCACTGTCACTTCATTCTTTATTCTTTCACTAACATTTGAATAAAGAGAAGCACGGTCACACATTGTGACTATTGGATTTCCCACATCTTGCATCTCTCTCTCTCTCTCTCTCTCTCTCTCTCTCTCTCTCTCTCTCTCTCTCTCTCTCTCTCTCTCTCTCTCTCTCTCTCTCTCCCTCTCTCCCTCTCTCCCTCTCTCCCTCTCTCTCTCTCTCTCTCTCTCTCTCTCTCTCTCTCTCTCTCTCTCTCTCTCTCTCTCTCTCTCTCTCTCTCTCTCTCTCTCTCTCTCTCTCTCTCTCTCTCTCTCTCTCTGTGGCGGGCGCCCATCACCATCACTTTATTCTTTATTCTTTTAGTGTGACAGTTTGAATAAAAGGAAGGCCCGGTCACACATTGTGACTATTGAAGTTCCCATCGTCTCACCTTTCAAGTGGTATTAGAGATTGGATTCATGACTGCTTGAGCTTGGTTCTAACTCCACCTTCCTATTGAATCCCTTGACTTATTGGGTCTCCTTCCCGGCAGCCATAGTTGACTCTCTCAATCTCTCATCACTCCCCGACTTCCCCAGCACCTTCCTGGCCCCTTTGGACACCCTCAGGACATTACATCAGAGGTATTTCTTCATTTTCTTCAAGGTTTCATTGAATTCATAGGTACAATAGGGTTTGGAAGAGCAGGGGTAGCCATAGCTCCCACCATTGGAGCTTGTTTACACCATATCCTGATTGGAGCCTTTGTAGGCTATCTTGGGCTTGCACTAGGCCTTCATTACTCATGATTGATCACCCTTTGACCTTGGATAGCCTTAGCAGCAACAGCAAAATGCTCCAACCTAGAAGCATGATTTGTGCCAGTTCATGGCAGCCCCTAGACAGCTCATCTTTCACCTATTGATGATCATGGTTGTTTTCTTAAGCATTGTAGCATTCTTGGCAATGATATTTGGTATGTTTTGAGTCTTGAAAAGGCCTTGGGCAGCACTGAGATTGAGCTCCACATTGACTGTATAGTACCATGCTTGGTTATGTCTACAACTGAAGCTTATTGAAGCATTGGAGCTCTCTCCTATACCAATTCATGCCTATATGCCTATGCAATGCTTGCCCAATGTTTGTGGATGTATGCCTAATGGATGGCACTCATTTGTTTGCTGATTTGAGCCACTATCTACTCACTTTTGGACAGTGAATCACTGCTGTACATAGGCGCGGGCTGAAGCTCATTTTCTTATGTTTGGATATGGCTATTGGATTCGGCCTATGTCTTGGATGTATACATTGATGTAATGACTCTCGGCGATCAACATAGAGCTTGGATTTTCTCTCGGATCATTGGTTGAGCTTGATTTCCCTTCGCATAGCATTTGGATCTCCATCTTTGATGTACTTATGGCATGTACTTTGCTTATGTCTAACCGGTCTTGACATGCTTGGCTTATGCCATCTCTATACATGCTAGTTACATTGTTTGGAGTTGGATGCTTCTGGAGCCTTGCCTTGGCTTGACATTTGATTGCCCGGAGCTTACTTTGGCTTGATATTTTATTTCTTGGAGCTTACTTTGGCTTGACAGAGTTATAGTTTGGATGTACTTGATGTGTATGTATGCTATGTATGGATGGTACACGGCCTACATGCTCGAAATGTCTCATTGATGCTTGATATTGGACACTTGTCACTGGTGCACTCTTACATGCTTTGTTTTAGCTTTCTTGCTTGACATTTACAACTTTTGTGCCAGTGGGTGGAAGCATCTTGATACACTTGACAAACATAAAGCAAGTGGATTTATCCTACTTGAGCATTCAAATACTTGAGACTGGGATCTTCACTTGGATGTTGCATGGTTGATATGTCGTTGTCCTCACATATGTACTTGGGCTAATTTGGGCTTTGCACTCCCTGATCATACACCTATTTGTCTCAATTCTTGCCAGTTTTGTGTACACTTTGCCCTATTACATGGGTGGTGTGCCAGCTTACTAACGGATTCATTTAACATACTTGGGTGTTTTCTCGATGCCTATATGACCGTCACATGGTGATTTATGCCCGCTTGATGCTGGTTATGCTTTGATAGTCAGTGGTTGACTTGGTGCATTCATTTTGCCTACAGTTTGCTCTCATTGTACCTCGTTGTAATTTATTACATCAAGCAATTATGCATGGACTGTGATGTATTTTTCATGCTAAATCATCCTGATTTTATGTACTTTTGATGGTACTTGGTGGGAAGAATCATTAGCTATCAGTTCATGTTCATTTTTGCTTTGGTTTTGGTGGTATTTTGGTTGTTTACAACAAAAAACAACAAGCAATTTTGACTTGTCTGCACTGTTTCAGCTTGTAGTATGGCATCCTCTTCCACTGACAGTGCTATCTTCAACATCACTAACCTTGATGGTACGAAGTATGCCTATTAGAAGAGCCAAGTTTGGCAGGTATTGGTGTAGAAATCGTAGATAAAACCACTAAGGTTGAGTGGAGAGCAGCCTGAAACTATGACTGATGACTAATGGATGGAGCTTGATGAGTTATGAAAGTCTACCCTCATCTTGTCTCTCATTGAACAGGTACATTACAATGTGGTTGAGGAAGCACAGAGTGCTTGGAAGCTTTGGTATAAGATCAAGAACCTCTATGACAAGAAAAGTCCAACAAGTCAGATGTATTGGCTGAAGCAGCTTATGGACCTGTGCATGAAGGAGAATGGGATGATGTCTGCTCACTTGAGCTAGTTCCATGCTATTCTCAAGAACTTGACTTTGCAGGGAATTACTTTCAATGATGAGGTTACTCCATTGTTTTTGCTTGGGACTTTGAGTGAGTCATGGGATGTATTTCGCATTGCCTTATGTGCTTCCGCTACTACTTTGAACTTGCATGATGTAGAGAGTGCTCTTCTGTAGGAAGAGATCAATCGTAAGAACTTGGATGCTTCTCGTGTGTCGCATGCTTTGACTGTTAGAGGTAGAGATAGTACTAGAAAGAATGACTGTGGGAATGGTCATGGCAAAGACTTGCAGAAGTCTAGGTCTAAGTCACGTGGTAAGTTGAGCAACAAGTCTTGTGGGAGAAATACTAATGTGACATGTCATCATTGCAGCAAGAAGGGTCATATATGCTCACCAGTGTCATGAGTTGCACAAATGAGAAGCACAAAGAGAAGAAAAAAGACAAAGTACAAGAAAAGTCCTCTGATCGTAGCATTGTGCCTGTGAAATACAATGTGAAAGTCGAGGAGATAAATGTCATGCAGCTTGAGGACTTTGATGGGGACTACATACGTGCAGCTTGAGGACTCTGATGGGGAGTACATACGTGCAGCTAGTTCTTGTGATGCTACACCATTGATCGAGGTTCACTCTATGTATGCACATTGCTGGCTTTTGGATTCTGGTGCTTCATTTCATGTTACACCATGCCGTGAGTGGTTCCATTCCTACCACACTCCGTCTTTGGTTCAGTTCACTTGGGTGATGACAGGTCACTTGCTATTGTTGGCTTTGGGGATGTATGGTTGTAGTTGTCTATTGGCAGTACTTTTATGTTACAGGATGTAAGTCATGTACATGCACTTACACGTAGTCTTAAGTCTGCAGGGTAGCTTGATGATGCTGGGTTTCATGTCTCTTTTAGGGATTCTACTTGGAAGATCGCATGTGGCAAACTTGTGCTTGCTAGAGGTTCCAAGGCTGGTAGGTTCTATCCTCTTGTAGTTGATGGATCCTCTCTTGATCATGTTTTATCTATGAGTTCCATCCCAGATGTATCTCTTTGGCATGCCCATTTGGGCCATATGTCCTTAACGGGAATGAAAATGCTTTCTAGTTTGCAGTATTTACCACCCCTTGACTCATGTGAGCATTGTCTTTATGGCAGACAAACTAGGAATACATATAAGAAGTCTTGTAGGACACGCATAAGTGAGCCCTTGGCATTGGTACATTCGTGTTTGTGGCCCGGGGGTCCACTAGGGTTTACCGTATGGTACCATGTGAGTGTAAGGGAGGGGGGTTATTTAAGGGAAGGAAGGTACATTTTATAAGGTAAGGTCCCATAAATAGGGGGTAGATAAGGGGTATTTACGTATATTTCTTGCATGCAAGTGATGTCTCCTTATTACTACTAGTGAATCCCTCATGGTTTGTGGGCCCATGCCTTGCCAGTCTATGGGTGGTGCAAAGTATTTTCTGATGTTTATTAACAATTTTTTGCATAAACTCTGGGCTTATCCCATTAAGCTTAGTCAGAGGTGTCTTGGCTATGTTTCAAAGATGGCTTACATTTGTTAAGAACCAGACTAGGCATAGGCTAAAATGCCTTAGGACTAACAATGGGGGATAATATGTGTCACATGCCTTTGAGTAACTATGTGACGAGAGGGGTATTAAGCATCAGTTGACCGCCCCCTCTATACCCCACCCTAGAATGGTTTTTGGCTAAGCAGATGAATAGAACCATCTAGGAGCATGTAAGCAATATGCTTAACCATGCAAGCCTACCACGGAGCTTTTGGGATGAGGCAGTTAGTATAGTTGTGCATATCATAAGTAGATCACCATCTAGTGGTTTGGAATTCCAAGTTGCAGAGGAGGTATGGACTGGGAGACCTCCGTCTTATGCGCATCTACGTGTCTTTGGATGTGAGGCATTCTGCCATGTGCCCAAGGAAAATCATAGTAAGCTAGATTCTAAGAGTGTCAAATCCATTTTCATTGGCTATGGAGATGCAGGCAAGATGGGTTACCACCTCTAGGATCCGCAAGTGCGAAAAGTCATCCGCAGCCATGATGTAACCTTCCATGAAGACAAGATGCATCGGCAGCCTGAGAAGGTGGTAGAGATATGCAGGGTTATATTCTAGTAGGAGGAGCCATGTGCTCCTACATAGCCAGTTGGATAGCCTGCAGCAGCGATTGGTACACATGGCTCGGGTGTTGGATAGGATATTGGACATGTAGTACAGCCACTAGAGATAGATGTCCTCCTGATAGATTTGAGCCCTTGATGCATTATGTCTTGGTTACAGATGCAGGAGAGCCTCTCACCTATGATGAGGCTATGCATAGGGGTGACGATCACTCTTGGGAAAGGACTATGCAGTCTGAGATAGATTCCCTGCATAAGAATATGACTTGGGATTTGGTTGCATTGCCTAATGGCAAGAAGGCTTTCCCGTGCAAATGGGTGTACAAGCTGAAAAGTACCCCTGGAAACCCCAAGCCAGCTTATAAGGCAAGACTTATTACTAAGGGTTTTAAACATGAGCATGGAGTTTACCTAGATGAAGTATTTTCTCCTGTGGTCAAGATGACCACCCTACTCTTGGTTTTGGCTTTAGTCGTGCAGGTTGACTTGGATTTATACCAAATGGATGTCAAGACTACATTCTCATGGGGATTTGCATGATGAGATTTACATGGAGCAGCCTAAGGGCTTTGCAGAACTTGGCAGGGAGAACCCAGTGTACAATTTGAAGAAAAGTCTTTATGGCTTAAAGTAGGCACATAGGGAGTGGTATCATAAGTTCAATGCCTTTATGCAGTCACAGGGCTACAACAGGAGTGCTATGGATCCATGTCTTTACACGAAGAAAGCTCGTGATGGCTCATTGCTTATTTTGGTACTTTCTATGGATGATATGTTGATAGTCAGGGGAAAGATCATGATGACCTAGATGCTCTTAAATCTCAGCTAAAGAGGAGCTTTGAGATGAAGGATTTGGGATAGTCCTCTCACATTCTTTGTATGTGCATTAAGCACGGCATGCATCAGGGACTACTCTACCTCTCACAGAGGGAGTACATTCATAAAGTTCTTGATCGTTTCCACATGCAGGACGTGAAGCCTATTGGTTGTCTATTACCTTCTTATGTAAAATTCTCACAGGTTGATTGTCCACACATAGTAGATGAGCAGAGGGCCGAGATGGCTAAGTTCCCTTATGTATTAGCTGTGGGCAGTTTGATGTATGCCATGATAGCCACTCATCCAAATATTGCCTTTGTCGTTGGTGTTGTGGCATGCTATATGGCTATACCTACCAAAAAACACTAGGATGCCGTGAAGGGTATCATGAGGTAACTGAAGGGCACAACAAATACATGTATTTGCTATGGCAGCCAGGATATAGGAGTTGTGGGATACACAAACTCCAATTATGCAGGACATGCAGATAATAAGAAGTCCACTTCTGGCTATGTATTCACCTATGTTGGAGGTGCTATCTCTTGGATATCCAAGGTTTAGAAGTGTACGACTCTATATACCCGAGTATGTTGCAGCCACCGAGGCTTGCAAGGAGGCCATATGGTTAGGCCGTTAGGTTCATGACCTTGGGATTGATGCTATACCTACGCTACATTTGGATTCTATGAGTGCTATTCAGCTAGCTGGTCTTCCATGCGAAGACAAAACACATTGAGGTGAGGTATCACTTCATACTTGGGATTGTGAAGGATAGGCTGTTGACCTTTTTGACCTTGTCAAGATCTCCATTGACAAAAATCGTGCATATTTGCTCACAAAAATCCTCACTACTGAGCACTTTGCCTTCCTCAGGAGTTTGATGGGGCGTTGGATGAGATGACATTTTTTCTCATCCTGTTATACATGTGTACATGTGTACATTGTACTATCTTTTTTTTTTTCTTTTCACTCCTCATTGGGGCAGATTCACCTTTAGGTGGGAGGTTGTTGGGGGTAAAGAGCAGGAGCAGCCACCACCACCACCACCAGTCATTCCCCCTGTGGTTGAGCGAAATGTCGAAGAGGGTCCGAATTTCGAGCAAGATGATGACGAAGAGCCACAAAGGATGCCAAGTCCGCCTCAACCCGATATCCCACAAGAGGAACCTGCAGATGCCGATCTACCTAAGCACATAGTTGCAGCAAGGAGAAGGAGACAAGAGTTAGCTGAGGAGGCCCAACGCTGAGCACGCACACTTCCACGACAACTCCCTGAGGAGCCCATGCCACTGAGGAATGATACACATCTTGTAGACTGGCCCCAGGAGTGCCTCCGCCTAGCCACCCGTGTATTACTACACTAACAGTACCCACCACTACACACTGCAGGTGGTGAGCACCCATCACCATCACTTTATTCTTTATTCTTTTAGTGACAATTTGAATAAAAGGAAGTTCCGGTCACACATTGTGCCTATGGGAGTTCCCATCTCTTGTCTCTCTCTTTCTTGCTCTTGCTCTCCTGCCATAGCTCTCCAAGTTCAACCTTCGATCCTTCTCACCTTTCATATTCTCTCTCTCTCTCTCTCTCTCTCTCTCTCTCTCTCTCTCTCTCTCTCTCTCTCTCTCTCTCTCTCTCTCCACCATAGCTCTTGCTTTTGCTTTGTGCTTTCACTTCAAGGCTTACTCCCTTCAACCAGTATCAAAGCCATTGCACCGGCGTTGAGGAGCTCAACCCAACTCAGCTTGTGGAGAAAAGCTTCAACTCACAATATCAATATGGTAGCCATGGAATCTTCACCCTGAGGTTGGATTAAGCCCTATCTTCCACTTGGCTTCTTCCCTCCTTTTGAAGCTTGTTCTAGGGCACCTTAGAGTGATGCCAAAGCCTCAATACCATTAGCAAAAGAAACAATAGGAGTAGCAGCAACAAAAAGTGAATTGTTTATGTTGTTGCTGCTTCTCACTCCCTAATCAGTCTTCCCCATCCTCCAACCTCTTAGCACTCTTAGCATCACTGGTGAACATTGGCAACACCTCTTGGCACTTGTATTTGGCATTGGGCATAAATTGGAACTCTTCGGATTAGCCATTAATTCACAATTTGTGATAGTTTTCTATCATACAGTTCAGAATAGAACTTCATTTGTTGTCTGGAGGTTACTTATGCTTCCTGGGATGTCTATTTGATGTCAGATCATATGGGGATGTTGTGCCAATGTATTAAAATACTATGGAACTGATTTGGCACTCTTTTGCTCAGTTTTATAAAGATTTTTTAATGCTATAATAAGCTTACTGACTATTTGGGTTGATGTACCGATGCTTATGATTCATGTTATATGCTTGGTTATACTTTTGAATTGTCTTTGAGCTGAGATTGGAGCTTTGATTCTTGACAATGACTATCATTCATTGTTATGGATGGTTATTTGATACTCCAGTAAGAGCTTTGCAAGTTACTTGGGTCGAATGCTCCCACATATATGCGACTTCGATCTTGGATGTATGGATGCCTTCTAGATTATGTTTTGAGCTTTATTTGCCCATCTAACATTTGACTTTCATTCTATGGGAGATACTTCTTGACATTTGGATGTTACATTGAGCATTTAGTTACGTAGTTGAGCTTGAGGGTCTTATGGTGAGACTGTGGGACTTGGTGACATGTACCTACTCTTGTCACTATTGTGGGAAGAAGGGTTAGAATCAGTCATAGTGTCATAAAATGGGTGATGAGACAAGCACAAATAAAAGGAAAAGCATAAAGTGCAGGAAAATAATGATGATCACAACATCATCCCTAGCAAGTCTAGTATCAAGATTGAAGAGATTAATATCGTGCAAACTAATTTTGTAATATTTATGCAATGAAATATTAATCAGCCCTAAACCCCGCACATCCCATGCAAAAGTGGTGCAAAGTAATCTCCCGCAATGGAAAAATGTTGGTGGCTAATTGCTTTCTCCGCGTGCATCAATCAAACTCCAGCCCATGTTGCACATAAGAGACTGTGGCTAAAGACCCGAAGTCACACGGGAACACCCTTCTTGGGGCAAAAAAAGATAATGAATTAGTGCAAAATTTTTTAAAACTCCCCTCCCCTTCAGCCCGTTGCATGGCGAGGGAGGGGAGTGTGAGAGGGAATATGAGCTAAGTGGAGTAGAGAGGAGCATGGGGAGGGGATCATGCCACCCTACACGTGTGTGGTTACCCCCCCCCTTTAAAGCCTATAAGGATCCCCCCCAAGCTAGAGGGAGGGGAGAGAGGGAGGGAGGATCGTGCAGGCCGCTGCCACCATTATCGCTAGGACCGCCACATCACGGGCTGCTACCGTCGGGCTGCCGCGCGCCCCCTGCCATCGTCATCATCATCATTACCACCATCATCACCATCTTCATCATCATCATCGTGATCTTCTTCATCCTCTCCATTACACGTCACTCAGCCTGTCTTAGAAGCTTAGAAGCTTCTTTTTGGAAGCTTCCATTAAAGGCTTCCATAGGCCCTATTCACCGTGCCTTCCTCGAGTTTTTAAAACCGAGTTTGTAAGGCTAATTCCTGCGAAGAGGAGTAAAATTGCGGGCAATAGGGAGTTCGGATAATCGGATAAAGGGCAAGGGGAGTTTGCTAAGTCGAGATCTACGTCCACGATGGCTCCTAAGAAAAAGTCGTGAGGTGCACACGCGAGAGCTTCTACTCCGAGTACACGAGTGGACAACACCCTGAATCTTAACACCTAGGTTCCGATTAATTCCCTACATGAAAAGGATGCATATTCACGTAGGCAAGTTCGAATACATTGGAAAATTTATATATACTTGCATCAAATTACCAAGTAAGTTGCATGACGACTACTTGCATGGTCATGGTAGTTGCATTCTTGAACGCATATTGCATACATTAAAAGATGGATTTGTCTAAAGGCATCCTTGTTGCCTCGCAAAAAGAACAGTGCATAATGCACTTAGGTAATAATTGTCTAGCTGTGTTTCACATATAAAATCATCGTAGACACCCATTGAATGATGTCCAAATGGTCGTAATGCATGGAAAATTGCATGCAAAGATGGTCGCATTTTAGATTGGGTTAAGTGCTAAAGGAAGGAAATTAAGTCAATGATGGACCCATGGCATTCGCCCATGCAAAGTTTGAATGCATATTCATTAAAATTATTAAAGCTCTGATTTCATTGCATCATTATAGTTTAGGGCGAGGAAAAGAAAAGTTCATTGTAAATCTTATAGCTGCATTGAAGGAAAAGGTCTATAGTCTTGAAATCGCAAATTTGCATGGAATGTTACATCGCATACATCTTGCAGTTCCTTGCATCTTTTAGGGAAAAGTACTTGAAAATTTAGAAGAATGTATTTGCATCTTTAATAGAAAGATCATCTTAAATCATGGCTTGGTTAGAGCAACTAAGTAATCCGCATGAAAATCATAGAGGCACGATTAGATTGCAAATGATGATCACCTCAAAGTGCTAGGTAGGGTTAAGTTACATTAAAATTCTTCCTAGTATCGCACTTAGGTTGCCGACCTAATATTTTCAATCCCAAAGATCCCACCCACATTCACGGAATGTTAGAGTTAGCTAAACGCCCATGCAAGAATGATCTAGGGTTCTCACCCTAGTGATCGGATGACCAAATGCTAGTCTTCCGCAAGGAAAATAGGAACCCTAGGGCCAAAAACGTTATCGGCCTAGTAGGGTTAGGGTTGGATTGGATCAAGAAGACTCCAAACCCTACATCTTGACCAAAGGTATTCTTGGCCAAGGAATTCCGTGTGATGGGAAAAATAATCCCACAAGCTAGGTGCGACACTTATCTCGTGCAACAAGTTGCAACGTCGCATGGTTTTATGACCAAATCACAAAATGGTATTGCCACTCCTTAGAACAAGGTTGGCAAGTCCTAAGTACAAGTCAAATTATCTAGAGGATGAGTAGTCATCCTGCTACATCACCTTCCCTTGGGGCTGATTTTCCAAGTTAGGGGAATTATAAATTTCCTAGCAAGCAATTGATCAAATCAAGCAAGGATGACGGGGTTGTCCAGGATTTATTGACCATAGTATATGGAATCCTAAAGTATTGTCAATTTGGGTTAATAGGGTATAAGTCCTAACCCAAGGATAAAAGGGTAAACAAGCAACTCAGCTTACGAAACCCTTGGGATCTTGCCAAGTCACAATTGATCCCGGATCAAATGCTGGATGTATTCAGAGAGAAGGATTCACACCTTAGTAGTTGGCCATATAAACGACCACTGGAGTGCTTGTGTTTCTACACTTAGGAGCACTATTTGTTCTTCTTTGCTCAAGGAACTAATGCTGGAAAATAACTAATGCTTCAGGTTGAAAGCCTGGAGGGAGAGGCAGCATCAATTACCCCCGATTGTCTGCCTGACCCTATCCAAGGGGGTTGTTAGCCGCATCGGGTACGTGGACCGAACCCACCACGAGAGGTCTCTCCGTGGGTGCTACTTGGAGTAGGAGGATGCTTGGGTGCCAAGGGGGCTCTGGCCGTAAATCCCTTGCCTCCGGACCCTGCACAAGAGACCAATGTGACTCGAGATTGGATCTCAAGGCCCGCATATTAGTCAACGGGCGAAAACTTGAAATAGTGATCCCTAAGGATTGTTGGAATAGCCTTCAGGCGGATTATGGAATTGCCTTCAGGCGGATTTTGGAATTGCCTTCGAGCAGATTATGGAATTGCCTTCGGGCTGGATTATATGATGTATTCCAAAGACTGATAAATAAATATCAAATGTTGCAAAGGAACTTGTTTGACATTGTTTTTCTATGTCAGTGCTTAAGTTGCGTGAAGGAACCCGTGATTAATTGGTTAATTAAGGAAGCTATTTTTGCTTGTCAAAACTAAACGTGGTAGGCAATTAGATAACTAAAGCAACCTAAGGAAAGTGTGGTGGATGTGACCATGGGTCTGTCCTACGGAAGGGTAGTCCCGGTTGGCCAGGAACTTTTCTCAAAGGAATTGACAACAAGGTAACGAAGACCTAGAATCTAGAAAGCTAGAGTCCCGATTTATATTGTTTTGGGGGAATAGAATGGGACTATGCCTTACGGATAGAGAGGTCAAGCTTTGCATCCCTCTCGTTTCCCATTCTCCTTGAACCAAGTGCAGTATAAATCCACTTCAACCCTGATGTTTCTGCATAAAGTAGTTTGTCTGGGGCTCAATGCTAGCTACCTTCTAGGAACTTGACCATTAGGAAAACTCTGATTCAAGTTAGTCCTGAGTGGGAACAACTGGAATGCTTCCGCTTCGTGCAGACTCGAGAAGACCTAGATCGCAAACCCCGTGACATTCCATGGGAGTGCTGGCAGCGCTTTTTGGACTCTCTTCCCGATGGGCTACTAAGACGTGTCCTACAAGTGGTAAGGGGGATACATTACAAATTTTGATGATGACACATACTTACAGCTTCTTCTCTTGATACTTTGTAGTTGATTGATGCTTGGTCTACCTATGCTCAATATTGGATACTTAATTTAGGGGCTTCATTTCATGTCACCCCTTATCAAGAGTGATTTTACTTATGTCACATCATGACAAGATCTATCAATTGTGGCCTTAGATATTATTAGTATTGGAGATATCCAACATCAATTTTCTTTAGACAATATGTTTTCTTTGCATGATGTATGCCATGTTTCGGCTTTGACCAAAAGCTTACTTTTGGCTAGACAGTTGAATGATGCAGATTATGTTGCATCTTTTGGTGATTCCTCATGGAAGCTTACGCGTAGGAATCTTGTCCTAGCACAAGAGGCAAGAAGTCTTGTGCTCTTCATCCCTTACTTGTATCTAGGCCTATCAACTATGTTTTGGTAAGTTGCTATACCACATGTATTGTTACAACATTGTCACCTCTTGGGTACATGTCATTAAAGGGAATAAAAATGCTTACTCATTTACATAATCTTCCTCCTCTTGACTATAAGTGTTTTAATTCTTTTGTCCATTGTCTTTATGGCAAGGAGACTCATAACTCGCATAAAAGTCTAGCATTATGCATATGGGTGAGCCTTTGGCTTTTGTTCATTCTAATGTTTGTGGATCCATACCCAATCATTCATTAGATGGTGTGAAGTATTTTGTTACTTTCATTAATAATTACTCACATAAGGTTTGTATATCCCATAAAGTAGAAATAAGATGTATTGGCTACATTTCAACGTTGGCTTGCTTTTGTTGAGAATTAGTTTGGATATAGGCTCAAATGCCTACAACCTAATAATGGGGATGAGTATGTATCTAAAGTTTTTGAGCAGTTTTGTGATCAAATGAGTACTAGGTGTTACTTGACCACCTCGTACATCCACCCAAAAATAATATAGCTGAGTACATGAATAGAACGATTCAAGAGCGAGTTTGTAGTATACTTAGCCAAATAGGCTTAATGCAACACTTTTGGATTGAGGTAGTTATTATTTCCATGTATTTGATTAATCGATCCCTATGCACTACTCTTGAATATTAGGTTATAGAGGAGGTATGGTCTGGAAAATATCCATCATATGCTCATTTGCATGTCTTTGGTTGTGAGACTTTCTGTCATGTTTCCAAGGATAAGTGTAATAATGTGGATCATAAGTCTACAAAATGCATATTTATTGGTTATAGGGGTGAGATGGCTATCATTTATGGGATCCATAGGCTCAGAAGATCATTCATAGCCATGATATCATTTTCCATTAGGAAAAAATGCATAAGTAGCCTAAGCACGTCGTTAACGCATGCAGGGTGATATTTTAGGAGGAGCCTTCTGTTACTATATAGCCAAGTAGATAGCCTATAGTAGTTAATACTCCAATGGCCTAAGATTGTGATGTTAGACAGGATGTATAGGCCCCATAGCCTATTTTGGGATTGGTCTACTAGAGATAGACGTCAATCTAATTGATTTGCACCCTTTATGGATTATGTTATGGTGACAAATGATCGCAAGCCTCTTATCTATAATAAGGCCATGTGCAGAGGTAATAGTCACTCTTAGGAGAGGGCTATGCAATCAAAGTATGCCTCACTATAGAAAAATCATATGCGGGATTACTTTGTATAGTGGAAAACATGCTTTGCTATGCAAGTGGGTATACAAATTGAAGAGTGCCCATGGATGCCCCAAGCTAGCTTTTAATGCTAGATTGGTTGCTAAGGATTTTAAGTATGATCAAGGTATTGACTTTGATGAAGTCTTCTCTCTTGTCATTGAGATGAATACCCTATGAGCTTTGGTTGCACAACTTGATCTAGACCTCTATCAAGTGGATGTTAAGACAACTTTCTTATATGGAGACTTGTACAATGAGATTTATATGTAGTATTCAAGGGCTTTGAGGAAAAAGGCAGGGAATACCCAATCTGAAAGTTGAGAAAGAGCCATTATGGCCTTAAGTAGACACCTTATGATTTTGATGCTCTATGTTAATGATATATTGATTGCTAGGAGCGATCATGATAAGCTGAATGCTTTGAAAGGTTAGCTCAAGAAGATCTTTAACATGAAGGTGTAACATACCCGCCTTTATTATGTGATAAGTAACGTTTTAGTAGTTTCCTAGAGTTTACCTTCCAACCGTCGCCATCCGTACTCTAACTAGAATGATCAAATTTTGTCCGGCTCTATCATCCTAGGTCTACCCCCCGCTGTAACAGCACAAGCACAAATATAGAGCAAGTAGTCCTTTTGACAACCAAGTTCAAACAAATTCCTTAACTTATCTTCAAGTTAATCTTTGTCTCCTACCCATACATGAGAAATTATATGTCCCTTCTGCCCTATAGAAATAGCTGATCCAAATCACATGGCACCATAATTTCCATCCTTTATCTAGAATAGGATCTTCCAATGCCAACTTGCAAGCTGCCTAGGAGTGAAACATTATTCACGTGGTTGGCCTTTTCACCACTCAACCTCGGCACGTGAATTGAGCAGTGTCCTTTTTTAGTTGATCTGCAGTGTGATCTTGGAGGTGATCCATCTATGCAAAGAGCCTTTACTTAATTAATTCATTTAAGAATCAAGCACAGTCAAGGCAATTAGCCCTAATATCATCTTCTAAGAAAACATTCCTTTATTTCCATGGTAATTTGTCATCACAGATCCTTGCCATGAATTTACCATCAATCACAAGCACTTGGAATAATATTATTTAAATGACAATCCAACAATCAGTTGAATGTAAAAGCATTTAGGACTTTGTTTGATCAACCAACAAAACCAATTGTATTTTTCCAAACATTGCAAGAATAGACGTGATAACATTTCCATCCGCATATTTGCTCTCCCCCTTGGGATCTAAGAGCAATAGTATGCAAAATTTTACTTAACACTCCCTTCCTTCGACTGGCATATGTTAAGGTCTCATACAACTATACAAGATGTAAGATCTATTGATCACTTACATTGATCGACAACCCAACCTTCTTCCCAACAAGTATAAAAGTATTGGTCTTTACTTTGTCTCAGGGTTTCCTAATCCTTGAGCTCTCCACTTGCCTTTGAGGCTTGGAGATGTTGTTTGTATATAGCCTAACTCCGAATTGGATTGATGAAACTAGTGATTAATAGACAGATCTCAAGGTATCTTAGTTTTAATCCTTATGGTCATTGTTTGTTCTAACTACACACATCATCAAGATCCCAATGAACCATTAGTTCGTGATATTAGCAAGAGATTGGGCAAAGATCTTAGAGTTTTGAGAATGAATTTCTTTTAGACTAGGTTGCTTGCCATGCAATCCATCAGGCATGCAAGCTACAACATATACCTTCAATGTGATGAAAACATACCTACTATTGCGAGGATAGGAAGTCAACAATGCTTGGAACCTTATATGTTGTTTATGCTATGCATGAATTTATCACATAGCAACTAGGTGCAACTTAATCCTCTTGATACATGCATTCAATCTTTTGAATATTTGAGATGAAATATATCCTTTTCAATGACCTATTCTCCTACGGCATAGTATGGCCCTGATGTATTTCATGCATAAATCAAAGCAAGCAACTAACAACTTAGAAATGTATTATTTACATCCGGTACTGTAGTTGTATTGTCAGTGAAACCCTCGCCCGAGGCTTTGTTGTGGATTGTGGGATTGCCACCCGCACATGACATTCTCCTCTTGGGGGACCATTCTCAATCTTCCTTTCTTTTTGGGCCAGCTCCCGCAAGAACTTCAATAGCCTCTTGCTTGAATAGAGGGATAATTGGGGATAAAAAAGGCTCGTGTGGTAGGGAATAAGCTCGGGGAAGAAGGAAAAGGAAAAATGCATGTGGCCACCCTCTAACAAGGGGAAAGAAGGAGGAACCTTCTAGAAGGTTCTCTCTCTCTCTCTCTCTCTCTCTCTCTCTCTCTCTCTCTCTCTCTCTCTCTCTCTCTCTCTGTGCCCGACAGTGAGCCAAGGCCTACTCCTTTCCTTTGATGGGGGGGATGGGAAGGCAATGGAGTGGTGGTGGTGGTTGTGCCTGCCACCACCTGTTGATGTCTGCATGGCAACGGGTCTTCTCAGCCCCTCCAAGTAGCCGCAGGGTGTTGAGACTTCAAGCTCATGTGTGTGACCACCAACACAGTCTTAGCTGTGTCTAGGTGTATTAGCAAGTGTGGGACATTAAATAAGTGGGTGGATTAAGGCTATGTGTGAATGGTCTTACAGACCTTAGAGTGTTGTAATCACTTTAATTATATGGGTAATTGACTAGAAGAAAATGAGTGTGAGCATTCGGCTCCTCTCGGTGGCTCCAATCCTTCTATCTTTGTCTCTGCCTCTCTCTCTTCTAACATGGTATCAAAGCCATCTTGAATGGGCTCTCTAGAGCAAGAGGCTTTGAAGAAGACTTAAAGAACTTGAAGGTCAAATTATCTGAGAAGAGAAGCAGCCTGCCATTGGTTCTTGAAGGTATGCATTGAGACATTGAGTTTGCCATTGCTCAAGCAGTGTTTGTAGCTTGTTTGGGAGCTTGTTAAGGCTTCCTTGAGCACTTGTAAGGGTGCATTTGTCATGATTAAGTAGTGGTAGCAACCTTTGGACCAGCCAACATGATTGTGCCTACTACCCAAACTGCTCCCTATGACTGCAAATCCATAAAGTAGTCACTGCTCAAGTGAACTACAGCTTGCATACCCTTTGAAAGGTGCTTGAAGACTGTTGTATGCAAATACTCTGGAGAGGGCTTAGTTATGAGCTGATACATGAATGTACAGATCTGAGATCTAGTCCTGAACTACTGGTAACAGAGAATATACATAATAGGCTTTACATTGGAAAGGTTTTGGAGCTCTTGGACATGTCTGGAATACCTCATTCGAGCATAGGTATGCTCAGGGAGACATGTACATTGGTTATCGTGCTTATGGGCTGAAGTTTGTTGGCAAAAATACTCAAATTTGGAATTATCTAGCAGCTATCCTGGAATTTCCAGCACTACTACAAGTCATCGTTTGATCCATATATGCCTTGGAATGATGGTTATGACTAGCTAGAATGATGGGTGAATGTCTAGGCAATACTCATGTGCACTTCGGCATGATTAAAAGGATTTAAAATTTGGTTTTTGGAATGAATTTAAAGATCTTAAAATTACAGGTTGAGAACTGTCATAAAAATGTGGATAGCACACATGATCTTTGCCCAAAGCACTACATGACATTGATCAGTCCCTAAAAAATGTATGGTTTGGGATATGTTTGGGAAATCTTGAAGACTGAGTGTCTATGGTTGTATGAATGGTCAGATATTGACCCCGACACACTGAAGAAAATGTATGAAGTGATTTGAAGACTTTTTGGAGTTGGATAAACCTTTCTTTGCTGAATATTTTCTGATTGCAACCTACAGGCAAGATATTTGACACTTATACTTGATGTCTATGCACTAATATGTGCCCGAATGATCATGTATTGAACCCTACATGTACTAGCAGATGTCTGTGAGCTTTTGGGACATGTATGACATGCATGCACCTTTTTTTTGGCTGTAAATCAGCTGCTGGTAATTTACAGCCTACAAATTTCATATTGTATGTATATACCCTGGCAGTAAGGTTGCATGATATAGACTATGTACCTGCAAGTTATGCCACATGTTTGTGGGTGGTTTTGAGATGTTGATGGGCTGAAATACTTTGGTTTTAATAGTGAATTTGTTGCAGAAAACTGTCATATATAGTCAAATTCTACAGTTAGTCAGTTAGAGTTGTTGCCTTGCAGGTAGTGATGCATTGTTTGCAACATGGCAAATGCAAATAGAGCCGACAATATAACCTAGATAGTGGGGGGAAAAGCTTGATAGCAATAATTATGCCATATGGAATTTCTACATGGAAAACTTCTTGATAGATAAAGGATATTAGGACTTGGTGATAGGTGTTGAAGCTGAACCTGAAATTCCAAAGAGGAATCCTACAACTGATCAGAGATGAGCGCACCGAGCTTGGTTGGAAAGAGCTCGCAGGGTGCTACACTGGTTATCTTTGTGTATCTCGAATACTATGGTAATGCAGATCATGAACTATAAGCCACCAACAGATGCATGGAACATATTGATCAGGTACTATGGCACAAATACTAGTGCCATGAAGATATAGTTAAATCGGAAATTCAACAACATGGAAAGAAAAGGCAGATCTATACAATATTATGTCACAGAGATTAAGACTATTGCGGATCAGCTGGCATCCATTGGCACACAGGTTGAGGATGAAGACATGGTTGCAATGACATTAAATGGTTTGGGATCTTAATATAAGTCATCTGATACTTCCATCTCTGTGCAGGCTGACATGCCAGATTTCAATGAGCTGGTTGCATTGCCTATTCATGAAGAGATTAAACTTGGATTGGCTACAGGTTCTAGCAGCTCCAAGAATAAGGATGATATCTTTTATTCGAATCAACACGGCCGTGGCAACCGTGGTAGAGGTTATGGCTCTAGTAGAGGAGGCCAGCAAAATGTATCTTATGGTCATAATAACCAGTAGGGTTCAAATGCAAGAGAAGGTGGAAATTTCAAAGGCAGGGGGAGATCTAGCCCTAGAGGCAGAGGCTCCTAGCAGTAGCACCGCCCATCTGACAATACTAATAAGGATAAGGACTATCACTATTGTGGAAAGTATAGTCATATTGCCAAGGACTGCTAGAAAAAATAGGGCAATCAAAGATGCAAACAACATGGACATTATGCATCGTCCAGTCATGCAGAAGATGCATCTAGGGATAGATTGTTTGCTATGACATATGTGAAAGACAGGGCTACTGAGAAGTCTCATGAGGATGTAGTTTGGTACATTGATTTGGGAGCATCAAATCATATGACGCCTCATGGTGACTAGTTTATTGACATGGTGCCTGAGGAGAATGGCTATGCATGCACAAGGGATGACATGCAGCATAGCATAGAACATAAAGGCAAAGTACCTTTGGTAATCCATGATGGTAGGAAGAAGAACTTACATGATGTATTGCATGTCCCGTCAATTACTAAAAATCTATTGTCTATGGGTCAAATGACTGAGCAAAATTTGCAGGTTTAATTCAACAAGCATGGATGCTTCATTGAGGAGTTTGGTATTGGCTACAAATTGATTGCTCACGATCATAGAAATGGCAAGATGTTTACTCTTGATGCCACTTTGCCACATCTAAAATCAGCAATGTTTGCCCATGGCTCTGGCATAGTTAGAGACTTGGAAATATGGCATAAGAGAGTGGGACATGTTAATCTTCAGCAACTGCAAATGATGCAGAAAAAATAGCTTGTGACAGGTTTCAGTATATAGATATTGGTCATGTCTGTGATGCTTATCAGTTTGGTAAACAATCAAGGTTGCCATTTGTCAGGCATGTAAGAAATAGTACATGACCATTGCAGTTAGTTTACTCTGATGTGTGGGGGCTAGCTCAAAATGCATATACGGGAGGCTCCAAGTACTATGTGACATTCATTGATGACTTCAATCGCTATACTTGGGTTTATATATTGAAAACAAAGGATGAGGTGTTTGTTGGTTTTCAACAGTTTAAAAAGTAGGTTGAAAAGGAATTTGATTGTTACATCTCTTGCTTGAGATCTAACAATGGTGGGGAGAATGTGTCAAATGAGTTTTTTTGGCTGAAAATGGCATATGTAGGCAACGTACATGCAACTACACTCCAGAGCACAATGGGGTAGCCGAATAGAACAACAAGGTATTGATGGAAGCTACTCATGCAATGATGAATGAGAAGAGTATGCCACCCTATTATTGGGTTGAGGCTGTTATGACAACCATGTATATCTTGAACAGGACTCCCACTACAAGTATTCATGATATGACACCATTTGAGAAGTTGTATGGCTACAAGCCTAATGTCAGTCACATGAAAGTATATGGCTGTCTTGCTTATGTGCACATACATAATGAGAAAATGAAAAAGCTGGATCCGAAAGCACATAAGTGTGTTTTTATTGGATACTCTCAGGAAAAGAAGGCATATAAATATTATGATTCCTCTACTCGGGAGACACTAGTCAACAGAGATGTTATCTTTGATGAGATGGCATCTTGATATGCTTCATCGGCTACACTGCCATTGGATATGCCTTCTACACATGTTTCTACAGTTGATTCATAGCAGAGTACTGCAGTGATAGGTCCTAGTGGTACAACGGTATCTCCATGGACAGGCAAATTGTAGAGCTCTAGCTCACCATCCACACTGACACCACTATGTCAGTGAGGGGGAGATATGATGTGGTGAACAGCAAAGGAAAAGAAAAATTCATTGATGATACATTTGGTGTGATGACATGTGGGAGGATGACTTCAGGCTATGACTCAAGTAGTAGACTAGATACTGAGCTTGGTATTTCGATAATGTATACGTCTGGCACTAGGCAAAACATGTACATTCCGCCTCATGAGAGAGGGGAATCGAGCAGTGCACCACAGCTTAGACGATCGTAGAGAGTCAGGTACCTTGTGGATAGGCTAACTTATAGTGGTTACTTTGCAAAGCATTTTGCTTATATAACAAAGGTGACAGAGGTCAAAGAGCCTACTACATTTGCTAAAACAGTGATGGATAAAAATTGGCGCACAACTATGGATGAGGAGATATATGCTTTGGCTAAAAATAGTACTTGGGATCTTGTGACATTGCCAAAAGGAAAGAAGATCATTGGCTACAAATGGGTCTACAAAATTTAGGATGGCACTATAGAGAGGTATAAAGCCAGGGTGGTTGCTAAAGGATATGCTCAGCAGTATGGGTTAGACTATGAGGAAACATTCAACCATGTTGCCACGATGGCAACCATACAAACAATGATCGCATTGGCTACTGCTAAAGGTTGGAAATTGCAGTAGATGAACGTGAAAAATGCTTTTCTCAATGGTGACTTGGAAGAGGATGTTTATATGGTTCAACCTGAAGGGTATGTACACCCTAATTTTCAGCATTATGTATGCAAACTGAAAAAAGCATTGTATGGGCTAAAGCAGGCTTTGAGAGCCTGGCATGCAAGGATCAGTATAGTTACTTGCAGAGTTTGGGATTTACTATTGGCAAGGCTGATCATAGTCTGTTTACAAAAAAGATAGACAAAGGCTTGGTAGTGTTGGTCATCTATGATGATGACTTGATAATCACATGTGATGATGACTTGGGGATACAACATGTTATGCAGATGCTGAAATCTGAATTTGACATGAAAGACTTAGGTGAACTGAAGTATTTATTGGGTATTGAGGTGATCAAGGCTGAAAATGGTTTATGGTTGATGCAAAAACACTATGCCATGGAAATGCTAAAGAAATATGGCATGGCTAAATGTAAACCACTAGATACACCTCTTGATCAGAATGTCAAGTTGCACATAAGCACTGGAGCTGAAATTGATGATGTGACTATGTACAAGTAGATGGTTGGAAGCTTGATCTACTTAACCATCACAAGGCCTGATTTGAGTTCTGGAATTGGGCTCATAAGTCATTCATTCAGAATCCCAGAAAGCTACATTTGGATGCTGTTAGATGGATTATGTGATACGTAAAGTCCACTGTAGACCATGGCTTGTTCTATGAGGAGGATAAGGTCATGAAACTCATTGGTTACACAGATGCAGATTGGGCAGGATGCTCATATGATCGTAGAACTACAAGTGGTTATGCCTTTGGATTTGGAAGTGGAATGATCAGCTAGAGCAACAAGAAGCAACCAACGGTTGCATTGTCTAGCATTGAGGCAGAGTACAGGGGGTGCTGCATTACCAACATGTGAAATTGCATGGCTACTCAAGCTTATGGCTAATTTGGACATACAGGTGGATGCTCCAGTGACCTTGTTATGCGACAATCTCAGTAGTGTACTCCTGGAAACAAATCCAGTGTATCATGCCAAGACTAAACACATTGAGGTACACTACCATTTTATCAAAGAGATGGTTCTTACAGGGAGAGTAGATCTCATGCATGTGAAGATGGATGAGCAGGTAGCAGATATCTTTACCAAGTCTTTGGGTAAAGATAATTTCAATGTTTTTTGATAGCTATTTGGTGTGCAGAGGCTATCTTGAGCTTGAGGGGGAGTGTTGAAACTTCAAGCTCGTGTGTGTGACCATCAACTAAGTCTTAGTTGTGTCCAGCTATATCAGCAAGTGTGGGACATTAAATAAGTTGGTGGATTAAGGCTATGTGTGAATGGTCTTACAAACCTTAGAGTGTTGTAATCACTTTAGTTGTATGGGTAATTGAATATGAAGAAAATGAGTGTGAGCATATGGCTCTTCTCGATGGCTCCAATCCTTCTATCTCTATCTCTCTCTCTCTTATAACACGGGGCTGGTTGATATGCCCAAGGGGGGTGGTAGGCCACATGGCCTCCCCCCTCATCATCAACATCCTCGTCATCTCCTCGTTCTTCCCATCATCATCGTCTACTTCACTTCTTCTTCACTGTCATCCACTTCTTCCTCCCCTATCATTATCCACTCCTTCCCCCCCACCACATGTTTGGCGACGATGGGGGGGGGGGGGGGGATGAGGTAAAAAAATTTCAATTTATTTTCTTAAAAATAGGGGGGTTCTATGGATCCGCGGGGAGGGTTATTACATCTTGTCCCCCTTAGAGAACTTGAGATGTCATCATCTCAGAAGAAACTAGGGATTTCATTCTGGAACCTGTGGGGTAGGACCCATCACGCATTCATTGCGACACTTTGACCACTCATAAGCATGCGGTCTTTTGAAACAACAACTTATTATATTTGATATATCCGAGTCTGGATTACAAGAGAAATGTTTATTATAGTTATATCTCATTAATATCTTCTAGGTTTTTTTTCTAAGTATCTGATAATTTCCTGGTAGATTCTGGATCAATGAAGCTTGTACAACTTCATTTCGTGAAAGTCGAAGTTCTCTTTGAGTCATGTTGGGACAATTGACGTGGATATGTCCAATGTTGTGGCACTAGTAGCATCACTTTTTAGGGTTCTTTGGACATTCCCTTGTGAAATGACCTAACTCCTTGCAATAGAAACAGCACAGAACTTTATCACTTGGGGTCACAAGTTTCTTGTTTGTCTTTGGCATGAGCAGATCCTGAAGCAGAGAAATAATCATTCATTGACTCAATCCATATCTCCGCCTGTGCTGCAATGTATATTCCTTTTTCACCAAACTCGGGTGCCTTAATTTGCTTGAGAAGGAATTTCTTCTCTTGCATGTCAGAATTCGTGGGTGCAAAAGGTGCCTAATAATCAAGCCATACCACTTCAATTATTCTATTTAGGATACGTCTACCAACCATACATTTATCAATCACACATCACTATGAAGTTTCGCTCTAATAAAACTTGTAACATGCTCGGTGAGGCATGTTTTTAGTGCTCCGAATCTAAGCGACACTGCCTGGCACTCCCGTGGAATGTTACAAGGTTTGTCACCTAGGGTTTCTCGAGTCCACCTTGCAATGGAACGTTCACGTGGCCAAACCCACTGGGATCAACCTGAAATTTAGATTTCTAGTGGTCTCTTGACACAGCATTCTATCATCAGGTGTTGGATATCCTACTTTATGCAAAGATACCCAAGCTGAAGCAAATCCATGCCGCATTTGGTTCAAAGATAATGGGAAACAAGAGGGATACATCACTCAACCTCTCTATCCATAGACCATATTCCCATTACAGTCCCCTAAAACTGCATGAATCGGGGTTCTAACCTAACACTTACTAAGGGTCGATCATCGATAAAACTTTGTAAGAAGCCTCCCAGTTCTTTGGGACCACCCTGTCGTAGGACAGACTCATCGAGAGTTCTGCCCACCCCCTTCCCTCAATGCGAGTTCTTTAGTTATTTAATTAGGTCCTATCACATCTATGTGTGGCATTTAAAATTATCTTCTTTAATTTTACATTTTAGGGAACAAGATTTATTCACGTAATTTATAGCACAAACACGAATACAAAGCAAACATTCCTTTTGATAAACAAGTTCAAACAAATCCCTTAACTTATCTTCAAGTTAATCTTTGTCTCCTATCCATACAAAAGAAACTATATGTCCCTTCTACCTTGCAAAAGTAGTTGGTCCAAATCACATGGCACCACAATTTCCATCATTTACCTAGAATAGGATCTTCCAATGCCATAGACGTTGGGGCCATGGAGGTCTTCAACTCAATTCCAGACTTGGCAAGGGGTGTCCAAAGCTCCACCTAACCCGCAAGCTGCCTAGGAGTGAAACATTATTTTCGTGGTTGGCCTTTTCACCACTCGACCTTCAGCCTGTGAATCGAGCAGTGCCCTTTTTGGGTTGATCTGCGGTCCGATCTTGGAGGTGATCCACCCATTCAAAGGATCTTTCTTTAATTTATTCATTTAAGAATCAAGCACAGTCAAGGCTAATATCATCTTCTAAGAAAACATTCATTTATCTCCATGGCAATTTGTCATCACAGACCCCTGCCATGAATTTACCATCAATCACAAGGCTTGGGATCTAAGAGTGATACTATGAAAAAATTTACTTAACACTCCCTTCCTTCAACTAGCATATGTTAAGGTCTCATACAACTATACAAGATGTAAGATCTATTGATCACTTACATTGATCGACAACCCAACCTTCTTCCCAACAAGTATAAAAGTATTGGTCTTTACTTTGCCTGAGGGTTTCCTAATCCTTGAGCTCTCCACTTGCCTTTGAGGCTTGGAGATGTTGTTTGTATCTAGCCTAACTCCGTATTGGATTGATGGAACTAGTAATGAATAGACGGATCACAATGTATCTTAGTTTTAATCCTTAAGGTCATTGTTTGTTCTAACTACACACATCATCAAGATCCCAATGAATCATTAGTTCGTGATATTAGCAAGAGCTTGGGCAAAGGCCTTAGAGTTTTGAGAATGAATTTCTTTTAGACTAGGTTGCTTGCCATGCAATCCATTAGGTGTGCAAGCTGCAACATATACCTTCAATGTGATGAAAACATACCTACTATTGCAAGGACAGGAAGTCAACAATGCTTGAAACCTTATTGTAACTTAATCCTCTTGATACATTCATTCAATCTGTCAAATATTTGAGATGAAATCTATCCTTTTCAATGACCTATTCTCGTGCGGCATAGTACAGCCCTAATGTATCTCATGTGTAAATCAAAGCAAGTAGCTAACAACTTAGAAATGTATTATTTACATCCGGTACCGTAATTGTATTGGCAGTGGCACCCTCACTCCAGGCTTCATTGCGGATTGTGGGATTGCCACCCGCACATGACATTCTCCGCTTGGGGGCCATTCTCAATCTTCCTTTCTTTTTGGGCCAGCTCTCGCAAGAATGTCAGCAGCCTCCTCTTGCTCGAATAGAGGGGTAATTGGGGGTAAAACAAGCTCGTAGGGTAGGGAACAAGCTCGAAGAAGAAGGAAAATGAAAAATGCGTGTGGCCACCCTCTAAGGAGGGGAAAAGGAGGAGACTTCTTCTAGAAGGTTCTCTCTCTCTCTGCCCGTCAACAAACCAAAGCTTGCTCCTTTCCTTTGATGGGGAGGGGGGATGGGAAGGTAGTGGAGTGGTGGTGGTGGTGGTGGTGTCCGCCACCTGTTGCCGCCTGCATGGCGACATGGCTTCTCAGCCCCTCTAGGTGGCCGCAGGGCTAGTCGATATTCCCAAGGGGGGGTGATAGGGCACATGGCCTCCCCCCTCATCATCAACATCATCGTCTTCTCCTCATTCTTTCTATCATCATTGTCTACTTCACTTCTTCTTCGCCCCGTCATCCACTTCTTCTTCGCTCGTCATCATCCACTCCTTCTCCCCCCCCCCCCCCCCCCGCCACCTGTTCAACGATGACAGGGGGAAAGAAGGTAAGAAAATTTCTACTAATTTTATTAAAAATAATAGGGGGTTCCTATGGAACCACGGGGAGGGTTATTACACCCATAGGGGAAGCGTCCTACTGTTACCCATGGAGGACCAACCTCAAGGTTCCTAATTGACCTAACAATCACCTATCAACAACTAGCTCACATCCGAAGGTATCCTTCGAGAGGCTTCTTGTCCGAAAGAAAGGAGCAACTACCATTACCCTTGGTTCATGGAGTACAACACTTTTTTCCAGTAGCAGACTAAGTATTTATGAAATCCCTCGTGGTGCTCTGGCGGCATAGCCACCATACCTTTCCCCTAAGATAATTTACAATTCGGGTTCTAAGACCAAACCCTAGGAAAGTCAGCAAACCAATCATTCCTAGAGTTTCTTCCTAGTTTTTGTTTTTGGGGAAACCTCTCGGCTAACCGAGACCACCCTACCATAGGACTAGATTTGTCAAGAACCCATCCACTTGCTTCCCTCTATGGAAGTTCTTAGTTATCTAATTACCTACCACATTATGTGAAACATATAAAAACATATTCATTAATTAAAAAGAATCCTTTTATGCACATTTGTTTGTTTGCATAATTTACTCACAGACATACAACCAGAGTAAAACAAATTCATTGATTATATTCCATAATGTATATTCTCCTGCCCATACAGGGAAAAAATTACAATTTCATGTGCTGCCTCATCCAATGCATCTGCACATCACCAAGATCAAATCCACCTATAGCTAGCATTTTTAGGTGTCCCAAGTAGAACTTGGGCCATACTACAGGGAACCACGTAGTTCTGTAACATGCACATACTTTCCCTCCCCCCATAGGAACTCCCCTCCCCCTTAATCTCAAAAAAAAAATTACTGATTAGTTCAAAATTTTTTAACTCCCCCTCTCTCTCCCCCCGACAGCACGTCGAGGAGAGAGAGAGGGAGTGATGAGGTGTAATGGGGGGCATGCAGCCCCCCAGGTGGGAGGGGTGGCCATGCCACCCACCTCCTCCCCCTCCCTTGGCTACGGACGGCACCCCTTGGACAGACAGAGAGAGTGCCCCCCCTCCCTGCTGCATCACCTCCTCCCCCTCCGCCAATCAACTACATGGCCCCTGGAGCTTCCGATTGAGCCACCCCCCCAACCTGCTGCAACAATGCCCCCTAGGGCTTATGACTCATGCCACTCCCCCCCTCCTTGATTGCCAGACGCTGCAGACCGTGAGCAGAAAAGAGAGAGAGAGAGAGAGAGAGAGAGAGAGAGAGAGAGAGAGAGAGAGAGAGAGAGAGAGAGAGAGAGAGAGAGAGAGAGAGGAGGGAGGGAGGGAGGGAGGGAGGGAGGGAGGGAGGGAGGGAGGGAGGGAGGGAGGGAGGGAGGGAGAGAGAGAGAGAGAGAGAGAGAGAGAGAGAGAGAGAGAGAGAGAGAGAGAGAGAGAGAGAGAGAGAGGGGGGGGGAGGGAGGGAGGGAGGGAGGGAGGGAGGAAGTGAAGGAAAGAGAGAAGAGGAAGAGGAGAAGGAGAGAAGAGAAGAGGAAGAGGAGAGGGAGAGAAGAAGAGAAGGAGAGAGAGAAGGGAAAGAGGAGAAGGGGAGAAGAAGAGAAGGGGAGAGAGAAGAGGAAGAGAAGAAGTGAGAAAGAAGAAGAGAAGGAGAGAGAGAAGGGAGAGAAGAAGGAGAGGAAGAAAAGAGGGAGAGAAGAAGGGAAGGAGAGAGAGAGAAGGAAGGAGAAGAGGAGGAAAAGAAGAAGGAGAGGAGAGGGAGAGAAGAAGAGAAGGAGAGCGAGGGAAGGAGAAGAGGAGGAAAAGAAGAAGGAAAGGAAGAAGAGAGGGAGAGAAAGAAGAGAAGGAGAGAGAGAAGAGAAGAAGAGAAGGTGAGAAGGAGGAGAGAGAGAGAAGGAGAAGAAGAAGTGAAGAAGAAGTAGAAGAGGTAGAAAGAGAGAGGAGAGAAGTAGAAAAAGAAAAAGAAGAGGAAGGAGAGAGAGAAAGAAGGAGAAGAGAAGAGGAAGAAGAGAGGGAGAGAGAGAGAAGTAGAAAGAGAGAGGAAGAGAGTTGGAGAGTGAAGACGGTTTGAGGAGCCACACTCAAGCCACCCCCTCATCGGCAAACGATCCCCTTTCCGCGACCTTTCCCTCCCGAACTAGTCATCTTGAAGGCCGCTAAGGCCCAGACTATCCAAACCCTGAGTAGAAATGGCTCCCAAGAAGAAAATTGCAGGAAGCGTAGGTGCCAAGGCTACCGTTGGTACTGGTAATGCGGGAGAGGCAAGCGGAGCAACCAACATAATGAATGCCCCACGATCACGAATCAAACCTAGGTTCTTTAAGCTTTATAATTAGTTATGTATTATTTCTCGTGGAGGAAATGAAGGGTTAGCTACGTGCATGGAATAAGGATGAGTCGTAGGACTTTTGTTTACTCTAGGCACTAGGTTGCATGCGTGAAATGGTAGAGTACGGAGTTCCATAAGTTTATATGCATGAAATGATAGCTTTTACACACATAAAATGATAAGGCTTTCACATTATTTCACATAAAATAATAGCTTTTAAACCAGTTCAGTGCATGAATAGTCATTTAGAATTCATGCTTCGCAATCATGATTAAAAGAAACACATGAAATGTTAGTTTTCGTTCGTAAAATGCGTTCGCACCGTTGAAAAGAAACCTAGACTCTCATATATGCAAGTCTCATGTGATCCGGAGCATTAGGAATAAATATTCGTTGCCAGGTATGAAGAGAGCTAAAGGTTGTTTAGGATGTACAAATACACTAAACGCACCATGTGCATGATGGGTAAGGTTGATTGGGAAACTCTGCATAATACCACACTAAGAGAGAGATGGAAGGGATGCATGCATCTAAACTATAGCTTGAAGACCTAGATGAAGAGTGCTGTGTTGCCAAGTGTGTTAACTGAACTTGGTTAGAACTGGAAGGATAAAAGACCCTTGGTTGGGTTGCGAATAAGGCATGTTTGTTGCCTTGATTGTCCAGTTAATGCTTGGGTTAGGTTAGATACCATAAGGTAAAACCCAATGGAAAGAGCAAGTCAAAATAGAGTTAACTTACCAAGAACATTTGCTTGCATGATCTTGTTGAGAATATTGGGATTTCGCCAAGTCGCAAACGATCCACGATAGGATACTGGGAGCATCCGAAAAAAAAGGAGTCACACCTTAGCAATTGGTCATACAAACTACCTCCGAAATGTTTGTGCTTGTACACTTAGGTACATTATTTGATCTCTTGCTCAAGGAATTAATTCAAGGAAAAATACTTAATGCTTCAAGTTGAAAGCCTGGAGGGAGAGGCAGGAGCAGTTACCTTTGATTGTCTGCCTGGCCCTATCCAAGGGGGTTGTTAGCCACGCCGGGTATATGGACCTAACCCACCGCGACAGGTCTCTCCGTGGGTGCTGCTTGGAGCTGGAGGACGTTTGGGTGCCAGGGGAGGCTCTGGCTGTAAATCCCTTGCCTCTGAATCCTGCACAAGAGGCAGACGTGACTCGAGATGGGATCTCGAGGCCTATGTACTAGTCAACGGGTGGAACTTGGAGTAGCAATCCTGTAGATTGCTAGGATAGCCTTCGGGCATGATATTGGATGTACTCTGGAATTATGATAAATAAAGAATAGATATTTGAGAAGAAGAAACCTGCTTGACATTGTTTTTGTGGCAGTGCCTAAGTTACATGAAGGAACCCGTGATTAATTTGATTAATTAAGGAAGCTGCTTTTGCATGTCAAACATAATGTGGCAAATAATTAGATAACTAAAGCAAATTGGGAAAAGTGCGGTGGACGTGACTTAGGTCCGCCGTCCTACGGAAGGGTGGTCCTGGTTAGCTAGGAACTTTTCTCAAATGACGAGATAACAAGACTATGAAGACCTAATATCAGTAGGATTAGAATCCCGATTTATGTTGTTTTAGGGGAAAGGAATGGGACTATGCCTTATGGCAGGGAGGTTGAGTTTCGCATCCCTCTCGTTTCCCATTCTCCTTGAACCAAGTGTAGCATGGATCTGCTTTGACTCCATTGTCTCTACGCAAAGTGGTTCATCTAGAGCTCGACGCTAGCTTCTTCCTAAAGACCTTGCTAGTAGGAAAGGAACCCTGACCTCAGGTCGATCCTAAGTGGGAATGGCCGGACACTTCCGCTCGGGGCAGACTCGGAAAGACCTAGATCGCAAACCCTGTGTCATTCCTTGCGAGTGCCAGGCATAGCTTTCTAGACCCTCCTCCCGATGGGCTGCTAAGACATGTCCCACAAGTGGACGAGCGGACACATTACAAGTTCTTAGGTGCATAAAGGATTTACTAGCCAAAGTCCCCTCTGGCACCTTAACCACCTCCTACTTAATACGATCCCTGTTGGGAGACCTCTTGCCATTGGAGTCAGTCCATGCTTCCATAACGGTAAAAACATCCCCTCTTGGTATGGGGATTCAACACCTATCCTTGGGGGAGGTATAGGGCTCCTCAATTTATATATGTTCCAATACTTAATTCAATTAGTATCTAATCTAAAAAAACACAAACAAGATTGATGTCTTCAGGCAATTATGACTTCAAATACTCATGCAACTTTCAAGTGATGATTAATCTCGTAGCAATCGACCTTTGAAATTCACGCAGTGAGCTCTTTCCCTAAGGTATCTAGATTTTGGGGTCTCTAACCTCTCAATTTAAGGTTTATACTGACATTCTTGTAACCAAGTTTCTTGGCCTTAAGTCTGTTTCTTCAACTTAGTTTCATAGTTTTCCTAATAGTTTCTAGCCTATAAAGATGTTCTAATAATTTACCAAGTGAATACTCTAAGATCGCAGTATTTCTTAAGAGACTTATCTTATTTCTATTGAATTTGGATAGTTTTTTTTTTTGAAAAACCTATGGTATCGCAATTGATAAAGGGTTGCTATCTGCACCCATGACTCCGTTAGTGACTCCTGTGCTCTCAACTCCAATTGTTGCTTCCACATTAGTAGGGTCATTCACAATTTTCACTTTTGAATTCTTTTTCTTCAAGGCCATGATGGAAATATTATTTGTAGAAGAAGAACACGGTAGTAATACCAGTTGGCAAGGGTGTAACACTCTCGATGATGATGATGATGATGGTTATTGCACGATTCAATTATGTAGGCCTCGTGGATGGTTCTTCTTATCTCGTGGAGAGCAATACGTCTCTCTCTCTAGTAGACATAATAGGGATGAGAGTAGAGGTATGACTTCTAATCGGATTGATAAAATAGGATAAAGTTCTTCAGTGTCTTCTCTTCTCGGATTAGAGTAGAAGAGGATGAGAGACCTTCAACGTATCCCCTTCCTTGGGTTGAATGGAATGATGTCTCTTCATCTCACGGAATAGAGTCTCCTCCTTCTCAATCAGGGTCTTGTCCTCGTCAAGATTGCTCTTGTCCCTCTTCCTGGTCATCCCCAAGCCCTCAATTTATAGTTTTGTAGGGGGTAAAAGAGAGGATGTCTTAGTAGCCAATGACCTCTTATAGGCCTCTTTGTACAAATATTTACCAATAGAGCCATGAAATGCATCAAAGATTCAAACTATGTTTTTTTTATGGTGCCAATCTTCAAGGTTTGATAGATATATCTACAAATATAGAAAAACTTTATAAAATTCTTAAAATATTTAAAAATTTTAAAGCCGACTAATATTCCAACAAACTTACAGTTTGATCTATGGTATGGCATGTCAATGGGTTAGTTTTGTAAGCGCAATTCTAAGTTTATATATGCATGTTGTATATGTACCTCCTTGATTCAATCCTTCAAGCTTGAAATCCTTAACTCCCCCCTTGTAAGTGTCAATAAATTCATTTTCACATTTTCTCCTCTTCTTTGTAACATGACCCAAAAACCAATAGAGGTGGTAGGAGGAATCCACATATTGTTGTCAAGAAGGAAGCATTAAAGTGTTGAGTACAACTGCTTGCTCTGAAAGAAACTACTCAAAACTAATTTTCAACATAGATGTTAATAAAAATGCAATAAGTCAACATGGAGCTATAGGAAAATATACAAAAGAGTAAGGTCCCATTGCCACAAAAATCTAAGTAGCAATTAAGATGTACAATGCAATTAACAATGTAGAATAAACCACCAAGTACCAAAGACTATCAAAATATCCAAGGTGTCAAGTACATAGATGCATATCACAATGCATGCCAAGCATGTATCCATCACCACTAACAACCCACTAGTGGTACAAGGTGTCCAAATCAAAGGCAAATCAAACCACAATTACTCCCATTGACTCAAGTGAGCCAAGCTCTACAAAGAAAATATCTACTCTCACAAGAAGCAAGTCTGAAGGACACAAGTAATTGAAAAAAGTTGAATGCATAGAGCTCATAGAATCCAAGTGCCCAAAATATATCATGTATACATCTAGAAGCATATACCTTCAATATATCTTTAAGCATGTAAGTGAAAATCACTGAAGCAAATAGCCATTACCCAAACGCAACCAACCAAGCTCAAATCCAAGATGTAAAGCTCAATGTAAGCATATCCAAGCATAAACATCAATTTCAAGCATTAACATAACCATATGGTATACCAAAATAGCATATAAGCATTCAATACATAGAAATCCATTATGAATGCTTGTTGTCCAAACTTCACTATAGCAAAAAACCCTTCAAATGTTGAGCTATTCTAGCTCTGATTGATGCAAGAAGGTCGGCCAAGCATCAAACCAACATTTGGGTGTTAGAAAATTGTCCCATAAGCATCAATGTAATATACTAGTTCTCACAACAAGACATATAACTGGAATTTTATGAAATATACCATGTTTGCAAGGAAGCCATAACCAAGGTAGCTAAGAATGAAATAGTATTGCCATGGAAGGCTAAGAATCATATATGTAAGCTATGCCATGAATATTCACCTCATATCAAGGTGGGACATGGTATGCACTCCATATCTTGGTGGCTAAGAGCATGCACCCTCTTAGATGGTGGGAGGAAGGAACATCAAATCATGTATTGCTTTAAAATGGCAAAAAGATACCTCACAAGTTACATCTCCCCCTTTTATACTTAATCCCCTAGCCTAGTCTAGACTAAGGTGACTTATGCTTTATTACAAGGCATCCCGACCTAAAAGAGCTTTGTCCTCAAAGCTGAATTGGGAACAAATTATAAAGATAATTACAAAGATGGCTTGAATAATTTGGAATCATGACGTAGTGAAGCTCCATGTTGATGAAGATCAAAGAAGTTGATTAAGAAGGATCATATAAATGGAACAGACTGCTGTAAACTATCCAAAACAGGCAGTAGTACAAAATTGGCCATATCTTGAGCTAAGAGTGGCCGAGTTCCACATGTGAGATATAGAAATGTAGAGGACAACATGTAGTATCCATCCATGCCTTCAAAATCAAATTTTGATGTTGATGAAATAATTTGCTTTCACATAGAAATTTAATATAGCAAGATGTTTACTGCCCTGTTTATGAATTGTCCTCTTGCTTAAGCCATGGACATTGTTCCAAATATGATGCTTGTTGCCATGAAGACTCTTCAGTAGGCAAACCCTTCCATTTGACTAGGTATTCCACAAGAATACGGTTCCTTAGAACCCTCTCCCGCTTTTGCCAATAATCTTCTCGAGCTCATATATGATCAAACCATTATCATCCAAGGGAGGTAGTTCTTCAAGAACTTGAATTTGAGGACCCACATACTTTTTAAGTTGAGACACATGAAAGATATTATGGATTCTTGTGTTTGAAGGTAAATCTAGTTGATAAACAAGATCTCCAACTTACTTGACAATATGATAAGGACCATAAAACCTATGAGCAAGTTTGTTATGCCCTCCTTTAAGAGAAGAATAACATGACTTGGGAACCTTCAAAAATACCCATTCATCTTCCTCAAACTCCACATGTCTTCTTTTCTCACCCGCATAGATCTTCATTGTCTCTTGAGCTTTGAAAATGTTGTCCTTGCATTGCTTCATAAGGGCCTCCATCTTTTCTAGCTCCTCACGGGCTTGTGGATTTACATCTTCATGAAACAATGCAGAGGGTACTCGTACTTTGTAGCCATATAAAGCTTCAAAAGGAGACATTCCAATGCTCATATGGTAAGTATCGTTGTAACATTACTATGCAAGATGGAGCCACTGGTCCCATGCATTTTGTGTCTCATGGCAAAAGTGCCTCAAATAAACTTCTAGCCATTTGTTAACTCTTTCAGTTTGCCCATCCGTTTGTGGGTGATATGTGGTACTAGGAGTCAAAAGAGTCCCCATTGAAGAGAACAAACTCCTCCAAAAGCTGCCCATAAACTTAATGTCACAATCGAACACAATCTTCATTGGCGAACAATGAAGCTTGAAAATACATTCCGTGAATTATTGAGCCACTTACTTTGTTGTAAATTAGGCCTTAGTAGGGATGAAATGGGCTAAATTAGTCAACCAATCAACTACCACATAAATGATATTCCATCCATGCTTAGTTGTAGGAAATCCCACAAGAAAATCCATAGAGATATCAGTCCACTTGCCTTGAGGAATAGGGAATGGCTAAAGTAAGCCACCAGGTAGAAGAGATGAGTCTTTATTTTATTGACACAGAAGACATTACATCACATAATCCTTGGCATCCCACCAAATGCCCTTCCAATAGAAGCTCTTATGGATGTTGTCAAATGTTTTGAATAGCCCATGATGACCTACTAAAGGTGAAGAATGCATCTCATGCAAAATATTTTCTTTGAAAGAGATTGTGGTGTCAAGTAGACTCTACCATGATACCATAAAAAGACCGTTGTGCCAATTGAAATTGGGATACTCTTCTCCTTTTCCTTGTTGAAATTCCTTCATCATCTTTGGTGCTTGCTTATCAAGCAAATATTCTTCTTGGATGTTATGAATTCAATCCCTATGTACAATTGAAATTGAAGATAAAGAACATGCCCACATACGTGATAAAGCATGCGCCACAACATTATCTTTTCCAGCCATGTAGGATATTTCAAAATCATAGCTTTGAAGAGTAGCTAGTCGCCTCCTTTGTTTTGGGGACAAATTTGGTTGGGAAAGGAAGTATTTTAGCACACGATGATCGCTCTTCACCTTGAAATGGTTGTCATATATATAGTGATGCCACTTTTTGATAGCATGCAAAATTGCCAACATCTCTTGTTCATAGACATGTCGTTGACACTCCTTGTCATCAAGCTTGTGACTTTCATAGGCTATAACTCCATGGTCTTGATACAAAACAGCCCCAACTCCTCTTCCACTAGCATCTACACATATAATGAATTCCTTAGAGAAATCTGGGTACACAAGAATAGGTGCTGAAACTAATAGAGATTTCAGCTCATTGAAGCTCTTGCCGGCTATGGAGTCCCAAAAGAAAGCTTCTTTCTTCAACCTATCAGTCAAAGGAGCTACCACATGAGCATAATTTTTTATAAACCTCCTATAAAATGAAGATAATCCAAGGAAACCTCTCAGGGAAGTAGAATTCGTAGGAGTAGGCCACTCTTTGACACATTTAACCTTGTTAGGATCCACACGAATGCCTTGCTCTCCCACAATGTGACCCAAGTATTCCACTTCATCTTCCATGAAAGAACACTTTGACATTTTGGCAAAGAGTGTGTGTCTTCTTAATGTGTCAAAGACCTCTAGCACATGCATTAAATGCTCATCCTTGGATTTACTATAAATGAGGATATCATCAAAGAATACAAGGATTGTTTTGAACAAGAAAGGCTGCAATATCTTATTCATGAGTGATTGAAAAGTAGCGAGCACATTTGAAAGCCCAAATGGCATGACCAAGAAGTGGTATAACCCTCTTTCAATCCTAAAGGTTGTTTTATACTCATCCCCTTCCTTCATTTGAATTTGATGATGGCCCGAATGAAGATCAATCTTGGTGAAGACCTTTGCATCTTTGAGCTCATCCAAGAGGTCATCAATGCGAGGAATTCGGTACCTATTCTTCACCATGGACTTGTTAAACTCCCTATAATCAACACATGTGAAAAGATCCATCTTTCTTCTTAACTAAGAGCATAGGAGAGGCGAACAGAGATTAACTTGGCTGAATTAAACCCATTTGTAGCAACTCTTTAACTTGTATTTCCACCTCTTCCCTTTCAAACTTTGACAAGCGATAGGGAGGTTTGTTGATGGGTTTTGTGTTGGGCAGCAAGTCAATAGGGTGGTCTACCTCTCTTTTTGGAGGTAAAGATGATGGTTGCTGAAATAAATCTTTGTATTCCTCCAATAGGAAATGACTTTTCTTTATTGGTGATATCATGAAATGACCTTCTTTCATCAAATCTTCCACTCTTATCATAAAAATCCAATTCTTTTTGCTTAATGGTAGATTGAGAGGAAAAAGATTTGTAGAAGGGGTCATATCCATGAAACTCCTCATTCTCTTCTTCTCTTAAGTTCTCCTCTTCTTCATAAGCAACCTCACGTCTTGAATTGAATTGAGGACGGATATGATGCTTTGATGACATTCGTGGAGGCTGATAATGAGCACTCTTCAATGGTGATGGCTCTCCTTTCTCAAAGGTTGACATTATAGGCTAATAAATCCCCTTTCCTTTCATATTGGAGGGCAGGGCTGAAGCATTTTCAATATAAGAAGGAGGTACATTTAGTGGGAAAGATGTGGTTTGAGTCTTCAAATCCTTGATAGTTGCTACTACATCTTCAAATCCACTCTTCATAAACTTAGCCAGCACCTTCATCCACTTTTATGGATGTGTTCTCAATCTTCCCCAAGTATTTGAAAAGTTGCTCATATTGATCATGCATCCCAATATTCAACATATGCATCTCTCTTGGAAGCATGTGATCTTCAAAAGGTTCGTGAGACAAGGGATTTCCATCATTACCCACTCGTGCACTATGAGCATTACCAATGCTTACAACATCATCTTATTGGTCATGATTGAGGGCTTTGTTAGTGTTGTTTTGATCATTGATATATTCTCCGATGTCTTCTTGAATGGTCTCCATGACTTGATCTTCTCTTTTGTTTTTGGCCATTATGGATAGGTGCTGTCAAATATGACTGTGGGGAAGAAAACTATCAATAACTTGCTTAGTATTGCAACAATGCCAATGTTTCCTTGATCCAAAGGACGCTTATATATTAGGGATACTCTATATTTATTAGGATCTCAGCTTGCAATAGGGTATATGGGTGAAATGAACTCAAACAGTGCACCCCTATCAGCCTGTCTAGGTGTAGTCCCACTAGACCCCATGTTAGAAAATTTGCTATAACTTTTGCTCCCAGAGTTTAATTACTAAAATTTTTTATTCAAAATCGAATTTTTGATATCCCCTCTTCAAATCAAGCTATCAAGCTCCCAAATTAGATCATGATAGAAATTCCTGTAATAGAAACTGTGAACCTGTCTTGTGAATTCCTACAACCTGTAAACACCTTATGGAAACCCTGTTTCACCCTGAAATGGGTCATGTAGTACTTGTAGAACCCCAAAACAACTAATGGATCAATGATGGGCTGTACGACACTTGTAGGTATACAAGAAACACCTGCAATTGATAGGTACCTATTGGAAAGACCTATATATCTATTCAAGGATGTCACAAACTACCATGTTTGGTACCACTAGTCTTCAAATCTTCATCCACTCTTTCCCAAGTGGTCTTCCGTAGTCCACCACCTATGGTGAGGGATAAAATGGTAGCACATGCACCTAAATGGGCTCTGAAACTCCGGAAGGTGTGCAAAGTTTCTTCCGAGCCAGGTTGTGCACCCCTATGGAGTCTTAAATAGCAAGGGAGGGTCACCTCTCTATTGTCTTGCTATCTCATCCGGCTTCCACCATTTTCCTCGATCAAAATATATATGGCAAATCTAGTTTTCTAACAATCAATGCATGATATGCATGGCTGAATCAAAATTTTGCCATTTCATGATATGCAAGAACGAAAAAAGAATAGGGCTGGAATTGAAATAAGGATAGGTAAGGAATACTTACAGCTGTGACTCACTGCTTTACAATTTTATTCCACTTACCACTTGATTCTACTCTTAGCCAACTTGCATTCAATCCATCAAGCAATCAAGGTAAGGATTAGGCATAAAGTTTCCAACAAACAGAGAAGATTATTAACAATTGGCTTCTAATTTTTATTGAGATGGATGAAAAGAATTCAGCACAACATCATTCAGCCCTAAGTTGGGTCTAAATGCAATCAAATGGTAATTCTTAAATGGGACTACTCTTAATTCTCCCTTTTTAACAATTGGATGGCTTAAGCAATTGGATATTAAAAGGACTAAGAGTGAAAGTTAGAAATACCTATTTCATTGTTGGAGTAGATGAGTATGGAAGCTCCAATTACCATTTGATACTTGAAATTCTTGATCTCCCACTTAATGTAGCTAAGAATATCCTCAAATTGCAATCCCCATGATGAATATATAGCTCATAAACTCTAATTTTTCCTTCAAGAAAGCTCCAATATCCAAAAACTTTGATAGAAGTGATCCTTGCAGCCCAAATGTGGCTAGAAATTTGAGAGGGGAATCAATGATAAGCATCCAAAAGGGTAGAAAACTTCAATCCTTGATAGAGAACTCTTCTATTGAAGCACATAAGCTTGCATATGCTGCCCATACACTAGCAATGCCAAGAAGAAGTACGATTTTATTTGTTGATTCAACTTGACCATTTGCCTATGGGTAATATGGTGAAGATTTCCAATGGATGATTAGGAAGGAGGACAAGAGGTGAACTATTACTTCATTGATGAAGTGTGCACCCTGGTCGCTGACTAGTTCAATGGGGCAGCCGAATTGTAAGATCGCTTTCTCCCATAAGAACTTAGCGGTGTTCCTAGCGTCATTCTTTCTCGCAACTCATGCTTCTGTCCATTTGGCTAGATAGTCGGTGGCTACAATGATGTATTTAGCATGTAAATATTGTGCACAAGACTAATGGGTCTGATAAGTCAATCCCCCATTTCTCGAAGGGTTATCGTATGATAATTAGGGTTAGCTCCATGCAATCTTTACGGATAGGTACTTTAGTTGGTTGGCACTCATCATAATGTTTCACAAATCGTGTCACATCTCAGAAGAGGGTAGGCCACCATAGTTGGGACTGCAACACTTTGCGAGCTGTCATGTCTCCATTGAAATATCCTCCTATGACTCCATCTTGTGCCTCTGTTAGTACGTCATGCATCTCATGCTCATACACGCATTTGCACAGTAACGTGTCTTGTCCCAGTCTGTAAAGTTAGCCAACTATCAACTAATAGGGTTGGATTTTTAGGATACGCCACCTAAGGCGGGCCTTTTCTATCAGTCATTTCGATAGACCATGCTGAAGTAGTTGAACTATGTTGTCTGCCCAATACGGCATCAATTCAGCTTTAAACAAATCTTTTTCGTTGGATAAGCAAAATAGGTGTGCATCTGGCAGTTCATCCACAATGCCTTGTCCAGCTACTTCTCCCGTGGGGATACGAGACAGATGGTCGGCCATGTAATGCTGCTTTCCTTTATGCACCACCATGGAGAAGTCAAATTCCAAAAGTAGAAGCAACCATCTAGCAATGTGTCCTATAGCGCATGGTTTATTAACCAGATACCGCAAGGCTGGATGGTCAACAAAGAAAGTAAAAGGTGTAGCCAAAAGATAATGTCAAAATTTCTTCACGGCAAATACCATGGCCAAGCCCTCTCTTTCCATTGTCGAGTAATTCATTTTAGTCTCAATGAGTTGTCTGCTAAAATCTCACTGGATAATCCAAGTTGTGTTCAGCAGGTTGGCACAACACATCTCCTACGGCGAATTTTGAAGCATCAATATGCACGTGGAACGTGAGTGTCCAATTTGGGACTTGTAGTATTGGTACAATGGTTAGAGCTTTTTTTAGTTCCTCATACGCCTGTTGACACTCCACGGTCCATTTGAATACAATCAGCAACTTATATAGAGATCTAGCAATCAATGCGTAGTTTAACACAAATCGTCGATAGTACCCGGTATGTCCTAAAAAGCACTAAACACCCTTGTAATCAGCTAGGGGTGGAAGATCGATAATGACCTTGATCTTCAAGAAATCTATGGCAATGCTATTCCTTGACATCATGTATCCTAGGATGCATCCATGCTTCACCCAAAATTGGCATTTCAAGGGGTTCAATGAGAGGCGGTATAGCCGAAATCGTTTAAAGACTACTCGGAGCCTGCTTAGGTGTTCTCTCCAAGCAGAGTGAGCGCACAAGTCATCCATGAAGACATCTAACTTCTTCCTCAACATGTCTTTGAATATTGTACACATCAGTCGTTGGAAAGTGGCTGGTGTGTTAGTTAATCCAAAAGGCATGACTCCGTAGGCAAAGACTCCCCATTCGGTGGCGAATGCCATCTTATGCCTATCGTTAGGATGCACTTGCACCTGGTTGTACCCAAAGAACCCATCCAAAAAACTATAGGCCTCCTTGACATCTACTCTCTCCAGCATGTGCTCTATGTATGGCAATGGGTAATTATCTCTCTTCGTAGCTGTGTTTACCTTCTTGTAATTGACACACACTCTAATCTTTCCATTCTTCTTTAATATGATGACTATGGGAGCAACCCAATCGATGTGTTCAATTTTGTAGATGAATCCTGCCCTCATTAGCTTGTCGATTTCTTCCTTCCTAGCATGGGCGTGCTTTGGATTCATGGGATACTATCGCTGCCTAGCAAGCATTGCGTCAGGCGTCATGGGTATGTTGTGAGTCACGACGCTCGGGTCTACTCCTTTGAGCTCTTCTAGGAACCAAGCAAAGACGTCTATATACTCTCGCAGGAGAGTAACGAGTCTTGCTTCATCTTGCTCTGCCAAGTCATCTGCTATAAAGACAAGTCATGGGGTCTCCCCTTCCCTAGCTAAATTGACCTCCTTGACCTTGGCAGGTCCCTCAACTAGTTCGCTTTCCTGCCCCTGTCGTTTGGCTCCCAACAAGATCACCACCCTATCTCCCTTTTTGAACTTTGTGAATTGTTTTGGCAAGTCTTGCGATATTTGTTGTTTGTCTACTTGTGTTTCCTGGTTTTGCTCCTGTCGTTCCTTCTTTAATCATCGGCGTCGTAGGTGGACTGGTAGGTCCCCCTTAGTGTGTCTAATCTTGGGAGGTCGAGGTATTTCAGGATCACTATATCTGAGCTGACCTCTGATTCGAAATCGAACTCTCCATCTTTGCTAGAAGAGGGGATCTCTCCTGGTGGTCGTAGCTTATAAGGTGAGTCCATTTGCAGCAGTGGTGCATCGCTTAGTTGGGCTACTAGGCCTGCTCACTTGTAGTCGATTGCGCTCGTGTGCTCCAACCAAGTTCGATGCAGTCCTTGTGCCTGACTCCTTCCCCTATTCTAAGTGCACTCTGCTTACATGGTCTAGGGTTTACTTTTATTTGTTCGATCATATGCCCCCCAGTGTCGTACTCTAGGGTATCGACTTCCTTTTCACTCTCATCACTGAAGGAACAACAATCCTCATATTCGTCATCGTCTTTGTCCAATTGCTTCTGATTCTCCTGGTTCTGACTATTTCCTTCTTGTTGGTCAAGAAGTAAGGCCAAATTGTACTTCAAGTTCAAATCATGCGCCTTGGACCATCGCCATTCAGGCTCGTCTAAGAGATCTTGGAGTGGCTTAAGATTTGTTGATGGGTTGCCCGTCAACTTGTTGGTCAAGTACCCTAGGATCTCTAGGAGCTCTCGTCTATTGTTCAGGATTTGGAATGCAACAGGGTCGAGTTTTCCACGTAGGGTTCCAGTCATCATGCAGACAGCACCGAAGGTGTATCCTTGAGTTTGTGAGTTGCCTTGATGGCTTGTTCATACTCAGTATCTGAGAATGGTAGGTCGATGGTAGCCAGAACGTGCATCCAGTCTCATTCATTCTCAAGGCATGGGATATACTTGTTAAGAGCTCCATAGGATCCCGTAATCTGTCCAACGCCCTTCAGGATGGTGGAGATGGTGTCTAGGTCAACTGGCATAGTCTTCCAAGTGTCCACCTCCACTCTCACAGCTTCTGTTCAATTGCCTAAGAAGATAAGACCGTTGCCCTAGTCTTCTACAACTCTCGTGTTGCGCATCCAGGGTCAGCCTAGCAGGATATCGTAGTCCACTCCCTTCATGACTATGAAGTCAACAAAGAACTGGATCCATGCGATCTTTACTGGCCAATTTTTTAACACTCCAAACAACTTCACCTTCATTCCATTTGGTAGTGTGACATTAAATCTAGCAATCTCGACCGCCAGTGGGTTGCCCCACATTTGGAGTACCACGTGGCTTAGCACACTCACTCCTCCCCCTGTGTCCAAGATCCCCTTTCTTGTAACATCCCCTAGTGCTAAGACCAATAATACTGCATGCATTTTTCTGCCTTTCCAAAAGGTGTTGATGTGTAGGGATTTGGGCATGGAGTGCAGTGTTAGACTCGGTATTTGAATTTCTGCATCATGCTCAGGAAAAGCTATGACAAATGGCTCATTTGGTTCTTCAACCCACTATTTCAGCTCTAGCCATAGCATTGGGTGCTACCTAAGCAAGTAGCCTAAGCTTAGAGTTATAGGGGTGGCCACTAGTGTATTAAGGAGGTTGTTAGTCACTTGCCTCTCTCCCAAGTCTGCGGTTCTTGGCCAATGGCCTTGACTGGTGCCTGGCCCGGAGCATTTAGAATTTATCTAGGCTACCCAGTTTGGGGTGCCATCACCTCCCTTGATATTGGTCGTGGGGGGGAGATTGGCGTGCTTATGCTTGAGAGATCATCAATCTCGTCCTCTAGTATGGGTCATCCTCTAGTATGGGTTCAGTGTCCTTTAGGTGCTCCTGGGCCTCCCTTACCCATTCCTTCACCTTCTTGATGGCTTCGAGTTGGCACTTCAAATTGGGGTACTCCCCAACCTTAGCACTTCCCTTTTTAGCCATCTAAGATGCCGACGTCTCTTCTTCTGCGTCACTAACTTTCTCTCCAATCGACAGAGTCATGGCACTTTTGGTTTTGAGGGTGATCTTAGCGTCTGGTCTCTTCTTCCTTCGTCTCCGACTCCTTTTTCCAAATGAGGTTGCATCAAGGTTGCTAAACCCTAGTAATGATATGCTTGCCTGCTTCGTTTGTGCACGAGTCATGACATGCAACAGGATAGGTGTGGGCTCTCCGTCAAGTGTCTCGACACCGAACAACCCCAATGGAGCCGATGGCTCGTTTGCTAAACTAGAGGATGGTCTCCGCCTAGGGCAGTCGACAAAGAGATGAGTAATTCCACACTCAGTGTATCTTAAATCAGCCTTATCTCTATTCGCTTGCTCTCTCTTGGGGCAGCGTAAAGAAATATGTCCTGGGTGGCACAAATCCAACATACACTCGGTTCTTGGGCTTGCCCTCCTAGGCTTGTGCCTCTCCCTCTACCTAATGCCATCACCGGTACTGGTTGATAGTCCATGAGGATAGCGTTGCCTTCATCATCGTACGACACATATGGGTTTACATGAGGCTCATCGGTGCTAGTCTCGTCCACATAGTGGACTGGGGTATCACTCGGTGAGTGGGTCACATAGGGTCACGATGGTCTAGGGATGCTTGTAGGATTTATTTCCATTCTAGGGATGGTTGGTTTAGCATCATTAGGTGCTGAGAGAGCCAATGGGGCTCTCTTTCGAAGAGGTTCGGTGGCATGTTCGCAAGGTAGGGTTGACCGTAAGGCTGCGGGTATGGGAGTCTCCAAGGTAATCGACAATGCATGGTGTCATGGCCAAACCTACCACAATTAGCACAAGGTCGTGACCTAGGGTCCTGACACTTAGTTGGCAAGTGGGCTTTGCCACAATGCACACATTGGATGTGTAGGCGTGTTAGTCGTCTCATCATCTCCTATAGTTTGGCTACGTCCAACCTAATCTCTGCTAGCTCTTGTCCCGACTCAGTGCCTTTCCCTTTGTCTTGCATGCTTGGGTCTGCTCTCTCACTCAGCATTGAGGCTCTCTCAGAATTCGCGGCACTAGACAATTCTTGATTTGAGCCTCTGAAGCTTCTTTCCTTGAGCTAGTCATCCACTCTAATAGCTTCTTCAAAGACCCTTGCCAGTACGTCTCGCTGTAAGCTTGACTTGCTGGCCAAGGCTTTGTAGAGCTCCTCACTTTGTATTCCGTTGAGGAATACTATGGATACAATCATTTCAGTTGGCCTCTCACCCATGGGAATTCTCTTGAAGAGACTCCTCATGTGGGTCACATAATCTCAAATATCCTCTCTCTCTCTTTGCTTGACATTCATAAGTTGCACTAATAGGTTATCGAAGTATCCAAGTTTGGAAAATTTATTAATGAAAAGATTTTTCAAGCCATTAAAACTGGCATGCTCTGCAACATCTAGACTTGTGTACCAGGTCCAATCCTTGTCACCTAAGCACAATCTAAAGGCTTGAGAGCATTGAATAGGATCAATGAGGCCGTTGTCCTTGGAGACCTGCTCAAACTGCTCCACGAAGCTATATGGGTCGTCGTCGATAGCTTTGTATTTGTCCAGCTATTTTGCTACCACAAGGATTTTCGATTGGCTCTTAGAGTTTTGGTTGACTCCTAAGCATGTTAGCAGTGATGTTGCCAATGCTACAACGCTTTGTTCTACGGTTGTGCTATCTAGCAGCCGCTTTGTCAGGAGCTCGCTCAATGTGAGATCTCCTTCTAGCGCTCTCTCACTCTCTGATTGATTTATGCCTGGCAGTGCTAGCACACTCTGGATCTCTCATATTTCTAAACTTTGGCGTAAGTTCTTGGTTTGCTAATCCTGGTTGTACGCAACTAGGCCTTGTAGAGCCCTAGGGGCCAGTTTTCTCTCTTCATCTGGGTCTACTATGATGTCCTCTACCAGCCTACCGTGGTGCTAGTTGGGTTTGAGTGTCGTATTAGTTCACTAAATGTTGAACAACCTCAAGAAAGTCTCCTAGGTTAAGCTCCTCATTGCTTCTACGGCTCGTGCTGCCCTCTTCCATGTCTAGGACTTCCTGCTTTGCCAAGTCGTTGATCAAGTCGATAAGGCTGAGTAGATCCACTTCCACAATAGTATGCATCTGGTTTTCAGCTATATACCTTGCTTGGTCCTACCTTCGGGGATTCGATCACCCACCTATGTCTTTGGGTCTTACAGCCAATCCTTAACTTACCCTCACTCTATCCGTGTGTGCATGTGTTTGCTCTTTTCTGTGCACTGTGCAAAGTTAGGCTTTTAACTTTTCTCAATTGTACTTAGAGGGTTGGAATTCAGAGTGAGTGAGAAGACAAGTGCCTAGACGACTCTATCAATATCATCATGGGTTTAGCTTGATAGGCTTGTATGCCCGATTTTTTGCCATCCCCGCTAGTTTATAGGGTTCTCTGCTACTCTCTCTACCCCTCATGATTCGATAGTCCTCTAAGACTCCACTCGATGTTGTTGTCAAGTTATATTGCTAGATGGTCGACTAGCATCGCCTCTATGCTTGCTTCTCGCTAATCCCTTTGTTCCTTGTGCCAGAAAGGCTTCTCTAGCATCTGTGTGGTCTTCGGATGTTTGGACAACCGGTATTTAGGTGGTTTGGTCTAATGTTCAAAAGATTCTAAAAATTCAGACTCGACCAAATGGGTCTGAATTGCAGGGATCAAATGTCTAATTTTGCCCGTTCGAATGGCCAAGGGCCGAGTGACAAAGGGCCGAATGCAATTGGTTCGAATGTCAAATTCAGGTAATCCGAATGCAGTTGTCCGAGGGCCGAATGGCTAAATGGTTGAGTCGGGTGGACTGAGGTCCAAATGGTGAATTCGAGTAGGCTTTGTTTGAGTGGATTGGGATGAGGGCCAAATTTTCGAGTGTCCAAGTAAGATGGATCGAATGCCAAGTTGGTCCGAATGGTTGACTCGTCGAACACGGGCCGAACGGTGCGTATCCAAGTCAGGTAGGCCAAATAGCCTAACGGTCGATGGCCAAGTCAGGTGGGTCAAGGGCCGCTTTTGGGACTCGGCCCAAATTTTCCATCTCTCGGACGGGTCAAACGCGATGCGTTTTTCACCAAGCTTGCACAAAATTCACCATACCGAGTGATCGAAGCCTTCCCACAAGTCGAGCACCTCCAGATCTTAGTTGCATGTGTAAGGGAAGGTGTGGGAATACCTGTAGTGGGCAACAAACTCCTCAGTGACGAGATTGAAGCAAGTCCATACGATGAAGCTCTCTCTCTCTCTCTCTCTCTCTCTCTCTCTCTCTCTCTCTCTCTCTCTCTCTCTCTCTCTCTCTCCCTCTCTCTCCCTCTCTCTCCCTCTCTCTCCCTCTCTCTCTCTCTCTCTCTCTCCCTCTCTCTCTCTCTCTCTCTCTCTCTCTAGCAACCGAGGTTTCAAATGAGTTTCCTCTTGGTCTCGTGCCTGGTAAACCCCTCCTCCACAAAGTTCTTGCCACTGCTGCCCCTTGCTTGTCGATCTCAACCCCCTTCAGCTCTCCTTCCTCCCGTTTTTCACAGATCTATATCCCATTTGGCTTGTTTTACAAAAGCAAACATTGCACTTTTCCAATTGATTTTCCAACCTTAACCTACTCTAAATGTAAAAGAATCAAAAGCAAGATACTAAACTAATTTCTCCTACTAACTAACTATCAAAGATAAAAAATACTTACTTGTAACACAGATTAAAGACCCAAAACCTCATATCTACCTCAAGCTCCGATTCGGGGATGGATTACTTTGATGCTCGATTTGAAGTGCCCAAGCATTCAAGCTTGAATCCGTTGGTCTTGGCAATGAAACCAAAATGTAGAGGCAAGCACAAGCTCAACCACCAAGACCCATGGACCGCTTATTGTTCAAGCGTTTCAAGCGAGCACTAATGGCTACCTCTCACATAGCCGATGCACTATCCCTCTCTACGAGTGTAATGAGATTACCTTGATGCCTGATTGAGTTGTTTCCTCTCTCAAGCACTCTGATAGCCCCACAATTCGTGATGCAAGCTCAAGCATCCTCAAGCCTCTTCCTCCAAGCTCCATTGTCCATAGCCACGCTCAAGACAAGAAAAGAAAAGAGAAGAGAAGAGAAGAAGAAGAGAGGAGAAGGTGGAGAGCTTCACCTCTAAGATCCCTCACTCTCACAAGCTCACTCCCTCCCTCAAGCACTCACGAGCAAGCAAGAGAAGAGAAGGAGAGAAGAAGAAGAGTCCACTTTGCACACACCAAAAGAATGAGCTCTCATTCACTTATTAAACTTTATATACCAATCCCTAAATCCCTTTTGGATGGTCATCCCCTTATCCCCTTTTTTTCCATTATTCTCCTATCTTCCTAGCTTCCTTCCTACTGCCCATCTACATTTACAATTTGCACAAGTCAAAGCCCGACACTTTTAAAATAAATCATGGTGTACCTTGTGCTCTTTCGCAAAATTATTGACTTGTGCTTTTTTCTTAAGTGCCTCTCCTTAATTTAGGATTTTTTCACACTTCTTGTGTTTGCCGATTTTTCTTGGTGTGCCTTCGTTCTCCATTCCGCTTTTGCCTAGGCTTTGTCTTTCGCTTTAGATTTTTTGGGGTTTTCACCTTGTTCGTTTGAGGGTTAGCATTCCCAATGACACTCATATTCATTGTGAAAAGGTCCAAGTCACATTCTTGAATATTGTAGGACAATGAGTGACCACACAAGGAGAAGCAGGAAAACCAAAGATTCAATTAGCGAAAGCTTCTTGAATCACTAAAGGTTTAAGAAAATGCTCGCATGTATACCTGATCAAATTAAATAAGAGTGAATAGGATAAATAAGCCGAAGATGAACTGTTGTGGCTTAGGAAATATGCTGATGTATTTCTTGAAGAATTAACTAAACTTTCACAACAAAGAGAAGTCGACCATGAAATCAAGCTAGTACAAGGAGCTGCACCAGTTGCAAAGCAACCATATCCAATGTCCATTCCAGAAGCCATAGAACTAAAGGAACAACTCAAATAGCTCTTAGATCAGGGATACATTAGACCCAATAACTCATCCTGGGGAGCCTCGGTGTTATTTCAGAAAAAGAAGGATGGGACTCTCCGTCTCTAAAATGATTATTGAGGGCTAAATCAGGTAATGATCAAGAATAAGTATCCGATTCCAAGGATCAACGAAGTACTTGATCGACTATAAGGAGCAAAGATTTTCTCCAAGGTTGATCTTAGATCAAGTATTACCATATCAGAATCAAGCAAAAAGATATCCCAAAAACCATTTTTAGCACAAGATATGGTCATTAATGTCATTTGGATTAACAAACTCCCCTGCTACCTTCAATAGATTAATGCAAGATATATTCAGACCTTATCTTGATGATTTCATCCTTGTATTCTTTGACGACATCTTAACATATTCCAAGGATGAAGGAAGTCATGAGTCACAACTACGGACAGTTCTTGAGACAATGCGGACTCACAAGCTATATGCTAAGAAGAAGAAGTGTGTGTTCTTCAAGAAGCAAATCGAGTATTTAGGGTTTATAGTTTCAGCAGAGGGAATTTCAATAGATCCGGACAAGGTCAAGGATGTACAAGATTGGCCGCATCCAACCACTATAAGCGAAGTTCATAGCTTTTTGGGTTTAGCAGGATGGCATCTGGTCTTTATCAAGAATTATGCCTTGATTGTTGAACCCTTCACCGACCTACTCAAGAAGCAAGTTGCCATTGAATGGACCCAAGTTGAACTGTCTATCTTTGATAGGCTCAAGCTAAGTTTAGTCACAGCCCCAATCCTCAAACTACCCGATCTTAGCAAAGAATTCGAAATGGTGACCGATGCGAGCTCTCTTGCTTTGGGATGTGTACTCATGTAGGATGGACATCCAGCAGCATATTCCTCCATAAAATTGAAGACTCACGAGAAAAATTATGCTACTCATAACCTGGAATTACTTGCAATTATCCACGCTCTTAAGTTATGGAGACGTTATCTACTTGGGAAGAAATTCTCACTGGTAACCGACCATAAAAGTCTTAAATGGATCTTCACTCAACCATATCTAAATAGGAGGCAATGTCGGTGGATTGAAGTCTTGCAAGAATATGAATTTGAGATCAAATATAGACCAAGCGCAAAGAGAATGTAGTTGCAGATGCTTTAAGCTGCAAATCATTTCTCAATACACTTATCTCAGAAGAACCTCCTAGAGCTCAAACACTAACTACAATGATATCAATGCCTAGCAATCCCATCATCGAGCTAGCCAAGGAGAAGGCAAATAATGATCCCAAATATCAACAAATGTTGAAGGAAATTCAGAATAAAGAGCAAAATCCCAAGCTTAAGACAAAGTATCGTAACTTCTATGTTGACGAAGGGCTTTGTCTACTTCAGGACAAGATTATGTATTCCTTCAAGTCAAGAACTTAAGAAGAAGATACTATGGGAAGCTCATGATTCCCCATTTTTAGGGCATCATGGCTATGCCGAAACTCTCAGTGCAGTTAGGAAAAGCTATCATTAGGAAAAGCTCAAAAGTGACGTACTTAAATATGTAACAGAATGCTTGAGTTGCCAACACTAACAAGTTAAGCTACCAGGAAAGCCACAACCACTTGATATTCCTAAGATGAAATGGGAATTCATTAGTATGGATTTTGTAGTTGGATTACCCTCAATTCAAGGAGGATACAACTCGATCGTGGTAATTGTGGACATGTTGACTAAGGTTACCCACCTTATTCCGATAAAAACTAGCTATAAGGCCTCACATATTGCCAAGTTATTTGTCAAAGAAATCTTTAGACTTCATGGACTGGCAAAGAGAATTATCAGCGAGATCGTGATTCTCTATTCACTTCACATTTTTGGAAGGGATTATTTGAAGCTCTCGGTACATAGCTTTGTTTTAGTATAGCTTATCACCCTCAAAATAATGGACAAACAGAGCGTGTAAATTAGGTCATTGAAGACATACTTAGGGCATATTGTTACAAAGAACCCAGACGGTGGTTACAATGTCTACCTTTGGTGGAATTGCTTACAATGCGTCCTATCATCATAGCATTCATATGACCCCATTTCAAGCTCTATATGGACAAGAATGCCTAACTCTGCTAAACTTCTCTGACCTTACCTTGAAGGTTGAAGCTTCTAAGAAGATGCTTGAAGAGATGGATGAACAAGTCAAAACCATCAGCCAAGATATACAAGCTACCAAGGATCGACAGAAAGCCTATGCTGAGCTAGGGAGAAAAGAGTAAATCTTCTGAGAAGGGGACAAGCGTTTTATCTGTGTACCCCCAAAAAAGAGTTTTTTATCCTTGGGAAAATTCAAGATGCTAAGCCCAAGATACTATGGACCTGACAAAGTCATAAAGGCTCTTGGACCTAATGCTTATAAGCTACAACTTTCTGAAACCCTAAAAGTTCATGATGTATTCCATGTAAGTCTCTTGAAGCCCTATGTACCTAGTCCTGATCATATTCTTGATGATCAACAGGTTGTAATGCCGAGGCAAGGTATACTTGAACTTCAACCTAATAGAATCTTGGATGTAAAAGAAAGAATCCTTAGGAATAGAACCCGTAGAGAATATCTCATCCAGTGGAAGGATTATCCTGAAGAGAATGCCACTTGGATCAATGAGGTAATCCTTATGAAAGAATAACCCCCAGTTTCTCTCGAGATGAGGACATCTCGATCTCTCTAAGGAGGGAAGAATGTAATGTCCATATTACTTAGTTTATTTTAATGTGTGTATACATTCCAAAGAAAATTTGATCTAATTATAAAATTGACTCTCATTATGAAAATAATTATTATTATTAATGAGGTATTATATGCCAGTTCATGGAAGAAAAACTTGGGAGACCCTCCCAAGACTAGCTTATTAAAAATATGTTTGTAGTATAGAACAACAAAAAAGAACTAGCCTAATGGATAGTCACTTGGCAGTTAAGCACAGTTGGGTGACAACATTGCCAGGATGGGTGACCTCTCAAGAAGAATTTCCTACAAGCTAGTGGGAGCTTCTCACACGTAACCAACGGCACCAACGAAGTCTTCATAGCCAGTTGCCAAGTATGCCAAGGCCAAGATGCCAAGGCCTATGCCTTGGTTGCCGCCTTAGTCGTAAGCCTTGGAGTGAGGGTTGCCCCTGACGATGCACCAGGCAGTACTCGCCCATAGATTTGTAAATTTTTATCTTCTCGCTACAAAAATGGAGCTCCCTCTCTGACGTCATCAATAATGTCATCAAAAGTGCTAAAAAAAGTGCTCTCTTTATCGTTGATGATGTCATAAAAAAATGCTAAAAATCAAGAGTCCTCTCTTTTAATCCCCCCCTCCAAAACTATACATTGAGGGCTCGGGGATGACCAGAAAGAGGAACAAGAGCAATCTTGAAGAGGACGAAACGCTGATTGAGAAGGAGAAGACTATATTCTACGAGACGAAGAGACATCATTCCATTCAACCCAAGGAAGGGGATACGCAGATGGTCTCTCATCCTCTTCTACTCTAATCCAAGAAGAGAAGTCACTGAAGAACTTTATCATATTCTATCAATTCGGTTAGAAGTCATACCTCTACTCTCGTCTCTATTCCATGTACTAGAGAGAGAGAAGTATTGCTTTCCACGAGATAAGAAGAACCATCCGCGAGGCCTACATCATTGAATCCCGTAACATCTACCATCATCATTGAATCCCGTAACAACTACCATCATCATTGAGAGTCTTACACCCTTGCCAACCAGTATTACTGCCATGTTCCTCTTCTTCTACTAATCATATTTCCATCATGCCTCGAAGAAAAAGAATTCAAAAGCAGAAAGTGCAAATGACCCTACTAATGTGGAAGCAACAATTGGAGTTCCAAGCATGGGAGTCACTAACTGAGTCACAAGCACGGATAACAACCCTTTACCAACCACAATACCACATATTTTTCAAAAAAATTATATCCGAATTCAATAGAAATAAGATAAGTCTCTTGAGAAATTCTATGATCTTAGAGTATTCACTTGGTAAATTATAAAAACATCTTATAGACTAGAAACTGTTTAAGGGAACTATGGAAACCTAGAACTCAAGAGAAATCATGAGGAAGTTTAATGTTAACCCCATAGAAAAGAAGACTAGTGAATTAAGACAAATTTACTAAGAATGAAACCCTGAAGAAACCAGCCAAGGATATAGTTTTAATCTAGAAGCTCTGATATAAGATTTTTTTTAAAATAAAAAATAACTCTAAGACTTAAGGCCAAGAAACTTGGTTACAAGAATAAACCTTAAACTGGGAAGTTAGAGACCCCAAAATCTAGATACCCTTAGTTAAATTCCAAGGGGAAGAGTTCATTATGTGAAATTCAAGTATCTATTGCTACTAGATTAATCATCACTTGAAAGTTGCATGATTGATTGAAGTCATAACTTCATGAAGACATCAATCTTGCTTGTGATTTTCTAGATTAGATCATGATTAAATTAAGTATTGGAACATATAAAAATTGAGGAGCCCTATACCAACCCCAAGGATAGGTGCTGAATCCTCATACCAAGAGGGGATATTTTTACCGCCGCAGAAGAATGGACTAGTTCCGATGGCGAGAGGTCTCCCATTAGGAATCGTATTAAGTAGGAGGTGGTTAACATGCCAAGGGGGCTCTAGCTAGTAAATCCTTTATGCACCTAGGAACTATTTGGTCCCCTGTATGGCCCAAGTTCTACTTGGGATACCTAAAAACACTAGCTATAGGTGGATTTGATATTGGTGATGTGTAGATGCGCCGGATAAGGCAACATGTGAAATTGTAATTTTTCTCCTGTATGGGCGAGAGAACACACATTATGGAACATAATCAATGAATTTGTTTTATTCTGATTGTATATCCGTGAATAAATTATGCAAACAAGCAACTATGCATAAAAGGATTCTTTTAATTAATGAAGCTGTTTTTATATGTTTCACGTGATGTGGTAGGTAACTAGATAACTAAGAACTTCCATGGAGGGAAGCTAAGAGGTTTCCCCAAAAACAAACGCTAGGAAGAAACTCTAGGAAGGGTCGATTCACTGACTTACCTAGGGTTTGGTCTCAAAACCCGGACTGTAGATTATCTTAGGGGAAAGGTACGGCAGCTATGCCAAAGCACTACAAGGGATTTCATAAATCTTTAGTCTGCTCTACTGGAAAAAAGTATTGTACTCCATGAACCAAGGGTAATGGCAGTCACTCCTTCCAGATAAGAAGCCTCTCAAAGGACATCTCTAGATGTGAGCTAGTTGTTGATAGGTGACTATTAGGTCAATTAGAAACCTTCAAGAGGTCGGTCCTCCATGGGTAACGGAAAGACGCTTTCCCTGTAAGGTAGACCTAGGGTTATAGAGCCGGACAAAATCTGATATAAAGGCGGGTATGTTATAAACACTATGGCAAGTGTTGAAGCAGTGGGTAGAAGGACCTACCGAGCTTGGACCGATCGACTTGCCTAACGACAATGCAACAATGCAATTATCAAGATTAACCCTAAATACAGTACCTAAGTTCTTGCATGTAAATGCTTTTTGGAAAGGCACAAAGATACATGCAATTTTACCTATCATAGCATTAGGGGACGCCACAAGAAAGGGAATTGTAGATATGGGAGCACGAGTCAGTGTGTGCTCAACCATATAGTCCTACAAGCTTAGGGTAACCACCTATGGAGACTGCAAGGTTTAATGTCACACCATTAGCTAAAGGAAGGAAGGTTAGACCAATTGGAGTACTGAAAGAGTGGCCCTTGAAGATATCAGGAGTTCAATTCTTAGTAAACTTCATAGTCGTGAAGGGAGTGGACTATGACATCCTACTAAGCTGACACTGAATGCAAAATGCACGAGTGATAGAAGATTGGGGTAATTGGAGCCCCAAAAGGAACACCAAGAAAATCTCTAATGTACTATCAACAACCATATTTTTCATATTTGATATGATCTCAACAAATAAAACAACATTAGGAACAATAAATCTTCATGCAGCTTCATAGAAACAATTCTCCACAGCTTTATCTTTAACAAAATCCATCATACTCTTCATATTCTTCATAGAATTCTTTGATAGACATTGAGAACACAAAAGAATACACCACTTTGAATGGAAAATTTTCACATATGATTCATCTTCAAAGTTTTCATAGCTTTTCCTCACAATCTCTCATAGATAGATATATTATTTTCATAGTCTCTCTCTCTCTCTCTCTCTCTCTCTCTCTCTCTCTCTCTCTCTCTCTCTCTCTCTCTCTCAATAGTACATCACATCCTCACTAAAATACTCAATAATCACTCACAATAACCCCTCTTTGATCGTGAATACCCCTCCCAAGAGGTGTGTTTGATATGAAAGGTCACTAGAGCCACTACAATGACGCTTCACAGCTCACTACTGTCACTTCACTCCAGTCTTCTCTTGAGTCTTTGTTAGCTATTTCTTCCACTTCCTTAAGCGCTTTTGAACTTGCATTCACCTCTTTCCAAGGCTAGAAAACTTTTCCAAAGTCACACATACATTCCATAGAATACTTACATAGGCATACTGAATAGAACAGAACATAACAGAGGCTCTACAAAAGCTCGACAGAGGGTTACAGAAGATCGGCATAAAGCATCCAGCTCAACTAAAACCAATCAAAACCATCAAAAACCATTCAATGAGATTTCAAGCAACCTCAAACTTCATCTATCATCACTCCATGCTTCCATACAGAAGAAAAATAGAATAAAATATAAGCTATCAGAACCTAACAGAACATCACAGAACTTTATATCTCTACTGAAAAACATCATGAGCTTATCAAAACCATTCCATCTTATCCAAAACACTCTCAAACCGCTTCCAAAACAATCAATCATCATGTAAAATCATCCATTCAGACTTCAAAAACAACAAAAATCGATCAAAAAATACATGTCATTTTATCATTCAGCATATCCCCACACTTAATAAGGGAGTGTCCTCGCGACCTAGGAAAAAGAGAATGCAAGTTCATCAAATAGCTCACTTAATCTTCTTTAGCATCTTCAATAACACCATCCAACCACGACCCCATCTGATAACTTATATCTAATAAAGAAAATAACAAAAGGAAAACCCTTTATCCATTAACACATCTTATAAACAACAGAGAGTCATGATAAATTTGTAAAGGATATAAGATGTTGCTTCTATCCATCGATTAGATAGAATCACGAACCACTATCCATCAACTTCTCAATCAAATCCATCTTCATCTTCAACTCCACAAAAGAAGGATAATACACCACACATACATCACAGAACATACACAAAACTCATACAGACACAATACCAGGTAGTTTGAATGGCACATGCCCCCAAAAAATGGAGAGCGAAGAAAAAAAATCCACTAAGAAAATATTATACAACCAAGAAAAAACTTCACTTCAAAGTAAGACAAATATATTTATATTTGAATTACATGCTAAGCTTGAGACGCTCCAGAGCTTTACTCTCATCTACAAAATATTAAGCTACATTCTAAAGGAACTGTAAACAACACATCCTTTCTAACAAGATAAGGAACCTAGTAGGGAAAACCTGTGCAAAGTAATATATGACATCCATTTGAGCAACAGTCATGTCTGCATTTGGATTTATGATCAACTGTCGGATACTCTTCTGAGTATTCAAATGAGACTACTGATGCATAAAAGCAAGATACCAATAAAAGTGAGTAGCAAGGCGTATAAAAGTATCCTCAGATTGAACATGCACCTAAGAAAAATGAAGATAAGAAATCGAACATGAAGTTTCCCAGGACCTAGATAAAAGGCCAGTTTCTGTCAAAGAATCATGCAATGTCCATTGCCTTCGACGAAGAATGTCACTATCATATCCAGGTATATGCAGCAGTGATTGGGGAGTGTTAATCTCAGCATAAGAAGGAAGCGAGAAAAGTGGAAAAGCGCAAGTCAGGACCTAAAGAAGGTGGCCGATGAGGAAATCGAACACAATGGAAGAGGTAGGATGGAGAACGACTAAAAGCGCAAGGGCGGCCTCAAAAATCAAGTCAAAGGCGAAAGTGCATTTTTAAATGTGAGACGCCTCTAAAACTGCCATAAAAGAGCACCAAGCTTACTTCTATGCAAAATGTAAAAGATAGGCAGGCATAGGCTAAATAATAGGGCAAGTAGAATGGAAATGGGAAAGAGGGCCTTGCCACAATGGCCGGTCATGTAAAAAAGGGATGGGTGCCCAAGGGATTTTAGGGCATGTATATAAACTCCAAAAAGTGAATGAGAGCTCATTCTTTGGTGTGTGGAAAAAGTGGACTCGTCTTCTTCTCTCCTTCTCTTCTCTTTGCTTGCTTGTGAGTGCTTGAGTGAGGGAGTGTGAGTGAGGGAGGGAGTGAGTGTGTGAGGGTGAGAAATCTTGGAGGTAAAGCTCTCCATCATCTCCTCTCTTCTTCTTCTCTTCTCTCCTCTTCTCTCGTCTCGCACATGGCTATGGAGGATGGAGCTTAGAGGAGGAGGCTTGAGGATGCTTGATCTTGCATCTCGAATCGTGGAGCTATCGGAGTGCTTGAGGTAGAAGGCAACTCATTTAGGCATCAAGGTAAGCTCACTGCACCCTGGTAGGATTGAAGGCGTATCGGCTAGGTGAAAGATAGCCATAGGTGCTCACTTGAAACACTTGAAGGGATAAGTGGTCCATGGGTCTTAGCAGTCGCCATCACATTTTGATCCTATTTGCCGGGACCAACAGATTCAAGCTTGAGCACTTGTGTGCCTCAAATCGAGCATGAAAGTAAGGTTTTTATCCCCGAATTGGAGCTTGAGTTAGATAGGAGATTTTGCATTTTTAATATGTGCTACAAGTAAGTATTTTTGGTTTTTGATGATTAGTTGAGTGGGAGAAATCATTTCAGTACCTTTGCTTTTTATTTTTGTTCCATTTAGAGTAGGTTAGGATCGATAAATCAGAGTGGAAAGCTTAGGGTTTGCTTATGTAAAACAGGCCCAAACAAGGCATAAAAAGAGGAAAAAAATGGGAAAAATGAGTACTTGGATGTGTTGGAATCACAAGGGGAGTGATCAGGAAGATTAAGATTGTGCCCAACAGAGCAAGGGTTTAAGACCTCAGGAGAGGCAAGGAAAAGCCTCATTTGCAATCCTAGCTTTGTGTGTGTGTGTGTGTGTGTGTGTGTGTGTGTGTGTGTGTGTGTGTGTGTGTGTGTGTGTGTGTATGTGAGAGCTTGGAGGCCATGAGCTTACGTCGGATCAATCGGAGCGTGCCAGAGTTTTTTTGTGAGATTCGGGTATATGAGGCCCTTGGCCTATACCCATATTTGATTTCTGGAAAGTCTTCCTAGCTATCATAGCTTGAACCTCTAGATTTTAATCAAATCGTAGTCGAAAGTGCATTTCGACCATCGGAATCGGGCAAGTTTACCAGTGTCTAATTCGCAGAATTGGATACTCGAACCAAAGGCCTTGTTCGATTTTGAAAATCAAACTACTAAAACCAAACAGGTGAGAATCAGACCCATTTCTTGACCGATCTGATGGTCAACCTATCTGATCCCAAAAATTGGATATATCCAAATCGAACCAACCACCCTCTCCGATCGGATACACCCTGTCCAATTGTGACAACCGAACGTACCTAAATTAGACATATCACCTGAATGGGACTAGACCAAATCGAACCACTAGTAAATCAAACATTCGATTTTCAAAATCGGACCCTACACAATCGGACACACCCTGACATACAAATTTGAAAATCTGACACATCCTGGACGATGTAGAGCGCAACCCGCACCAGGTGAATTCATCAAATACCTTAAAGGCAATTCCAGACCTAGAAATCGTAGCTAAATGGCTGGGAACAGTGCTGATGCACTTAGTAGCAAATTCGACACGCTTAGAGTCGTAACTACCAAACCCCAACTTAACCCTGAACAAATTGAACAACACGGCACATACCCTAGCAAGCAACAAGAAAAGTCGAGAACTGAGGCTAGAGCCCCATCAAGCCACAAACACAAGCGGGAGTGCAAAAGCTGAATACTCATCTTGTCTTTGCACTCGTACTATTTTCCAACATTTGAAGTACACTTAAGAAAAGCTGAAAGCCTGATTGCACACATTGCACAAAAAAGAGTACACATACACACACTAAGTGATCGTAAATTGAGAATTGCTTGTAATTAACAAGGAACTCACTCAGACATAATAACTTGAAGAAACCCACCAGTAGAAGAAGACTCTGACATAGTAGGGTGATTGAAACCCCAAGAATAGGACCAAGCTAAAAATGCAACAAAGAAGTCAGGCACAACAAGGACAGACTCCATCGGAGAAGTGGATCTACCTATCCTAATCAATCTCATCAACAACTTGGTGGAGCACGAGATCGCAAATATGGCAAAGACCAGCTTAGATTGAAAATGCAATGAGGAGCTTGATCTAGGAGGTTTCCCAGAGAAGATCCAACAAATGGTGAACGAATATGATGCTCAAACTTGGCTAGACCACCATGGCATACCTATGGAGGCTATCATATCAGATCTTGAAGAGAAAAGAAAGCTAGCATGCAAGGCTTTGCAAGGCATAATGGCTTATAACCAGGATCAACAGACTAGGAGCTTACGCCAAAACATGGAAATGCAAGAGATCCAACAAGTGCTAGTCCTAGCAAGCAGAAATCGGACAGGACTAAAGATAGAGAGAGAGAGAGCATATGCTAGAAGACCTCACGTTGAGTGAGCTTTTGATGAAGCAATTGCTAGATAACACGACAACAAAACAAAGTGTTGCAGCACTAGCAACATCACTACTCGCAGGACTAGGAGTTAACCAGGGCTCCAAGAGCCAATCAAAAATCCATGTTGTCAAGAAGTAGCTAGATAAATACCAACCAAATGACAACCCATGCAGCTTCATGGAGCAATCGATTAGGTTTGCAAAGCCAATGGCCTCACCGACCTGACTCAACGCTTCCAAGCATTTGGTCTATGCTTAAGCGATAAGGGAAAGACTTTGTACATAAGTCTAGATGATGTTGAGTGAGCCAACTTCAATAGCCTTAAAAATCTCTTTATTAAGAGATTCTTCGAGCCAGGAAAGAACAGACTCTCTATTACTTCCTTTGCCTCTACTTTTGTGTCTATCTCTGTCTTTGGTGCTAGTGTCTTTGCTTTTGTCTCTACTACTGCCATGTAACAGGGGGAACAATACATCCATGCTTCTATCTTGTTATTAGATGTGACTTCAGAAGTCAATTCGGGTTCAAGTAGGAGGTATTCACCCAGTGACAAAGACTTTGCTTTCTTCGGCAGTTGGCTTATAGTGCCCATTGTCAGGGACTGTGCCTCTATTTTCTTGGGAAAGATCTATCTGACAACTTCTTCGTCTCCTAATGTAAAGTCTGTTACTTCGTTGGAAGAGTCTATTAAGACTTCGATGGACATGGATCTATTACCTTTTTGTGATCCATACAATTTCAACACTGCCTTGTTGGGTCCTCTGCCTAGGGTTAGGGCTCCTTTGAACCAATCCGTCCTTGCTCTTACTTCAAGGAGCCAAGGTCTTCCCAATAGCAAAGGATATGAGGTCCCATAGAAATTTGGTTTGACCAGCAGATATGTCAACCAATAATCCCTTCCCCTGCAAGGGTTGTCTTCATGTATGGGAGAACGCCCAAAGGCTTGATTCTACTTTGGTCTACCATTCTGATAAGCCACAGTGTAGGTTGCATTCCTTGCAAGCCTAGATCCTTCATTGTCACATCTGTCATTATGTTCACTGATGAACCTCCATCAATCAATGCATCTGCAATAAAGCATCCTTCAATCCATACGTCAATCTCTGGGGTTCCAGGATCCAGTAAGGCATTAGCCACATCCACTTCTTTTACGAGTTCCAGGGCTTTGTTGGACTTGGTTGCTGCAAAGGGAGCAATCCTTAGGCCTCTTCTTCTTGTTAGTATGCTAGGAGATAGCATCAGCAATTGTTGAAATGTTAAGTTTGGTTTAAAAGTATCTAGGTCTTAAACCAAGTCATATTCTTTGATAGGATCCACAGACTTCTACAATTGGCTAGGGAATGGAGCTACACCCACTTTTATCTTCCCTTTTTCTTCTAGGAGTGGCAAAATCTACACTTCTCCTCCTTGAGGAGGTACTTTGGCATCCTCTATCTCCTGGACCTTTGGTTATAGCTTTGCAACTATTTATGTGGCTCTGTAGTGCTTTGTACTACATTGTTATGTGCTGCACTATTCTGATTCTCCCTAGGAAGGTTGAACTTCACTGTCTTGGCAGAGGAAATATTCTCTTTTGGAACAGTGGGTTCTCCTTTCTTAGCATGTGTTATTGCAGCAACTTTCAATTCCACCAAATTGGAAGCAGGTTCTTGGGTCTTCTATTGGGTATCAGGAGTAGCTTTCACAGGAGCAGTCTTTTGCAGTGTGTCCTTCTCCTTTCCATCGACTGCATAAGGGCTTATAGTCCATGGACCTTCTAAGGTTTGGACAATTTGGTGAGATATGATGCTTTTCTCCACATCTGTAACACTTCACCTCTGATGTAATGAAGCAATTTATCAACATGAGAGTTGAAGCCTATTCCAAGTATAAACCTTGTAAATACTCAACCAAGAGAGATGAAGGCTTTAGGGTTTAGTATAAAAAGGAAAGAAGTGCTAATGTAGCATCATTCTTTTGACATTATCACAATTTTATCCTTCTTGTCTTTCATCTTCTTGTACTTTGTTAACAGCTCATGGCTACATTGTACTATGGTAATGGAAGATGTTCCATGGCATGGCCATGTTTGTAATTCAGTTTGTTACATTTCTTGCTGTGTAAAGCTTGGATTAATTTGATTTCCTATTCATTTCCATTGTTAGGTTATTCCTTCTTTACATTGGTATCAGAGCATTAGTTTAGATCTTGTTAGAAGTCATTTTCATGCATTAGATCTAGTCGTAGTGACTAAGGGATGTCCCTAGTGCATCGGGGATCGGAAATCTGAATCCTCCTTTGACCATCCATGGTTGTATATAGCAAAGCACATCGAAAGCAGCATTCAGAATTATCCTAAAATTTGTCATCATGTTTGAAAGTAACCATGATTGCCTTGTCACAGTCAACTGCAGGTAGATCCACATCTGTTGGAGTCAATTTACAGAAGCTTCCATGATACTCATACACTTGGGCCCTGAGTGCATCAGACCCTCATCACAACCTCTAAGCTCTGTGGTCTTGTCAAATTCCATCTCAGATCATTGTATAATTTTGTTGAGTTAGAAGTGGCAAAAAAAGGGTAGTAGTAATAGATCTGCCCACCAGTTGTCATAGGGTTTGATTGCTAAAAAACGCTACCTTGATAGGAGCACCAATAGCTGAGTCATGGATTGAAGTTCCTTGAAACATGATTGGAATATTTTCAAGGAGGTGTCCTAACTGCTGATGATACTCAGTAACTAATACAGCAAGCCATGTCTTTAATGGTATATAAACATCTTGAACATCATGCATGACCAGTATCGATGGCTATTACAAAGCTTGGTGAAAATTGTAGAAGTGTACAGTATTATCAAAAGTAGCGATGCCAATCTTTGTATGAGGGCTATCAAGAATATCTCCATGCTAAGAGGCATGTGATCTGTGCTATAGCTAAGTCGTTGCCATTCTTAAGAGTAGTCTGCACTACTTTCTTTGCCTCTTTAAGGTAAGATTTGAGTAGTGAAACAGGCTCAAAACTATCCAAAAGCTCAAACACATTAGCAAATGAAAGGGCTTCGATTTGTTTGCCATCTTTGATTAGCTTGCCAACTATATCTAGAAACTTAGCTGATAATCCAAGGTCATGATAAAGTGCTAGAGTCTGCTTTTGCTGAGAAATAGGAGTGACGAGCTTACAAAGCTCATCCTCATCATAGGTAGGTGCTAGCCCAAAGGTGGCAAGTAGCTGCAAGAAGCTTTGAGCATCAAGTGCAATATTTGAACCTAGTTCACTGTCCAAGTTCATCTTGGACTTCCACAAGTCAGCAAACAGCTTAGCTGACTATTTGATTTTCTCGGAGATAACATTGTGACGATCTCTAACAATGGGATCTACAAGGGCTTCTAGCAAAATGACACAAGCACACCTATTAGCAAGAAGAGTTGCATCCTTCTTAGCACCTTGGTTAGCATTTTACTTCGAAAGGTAATAGTCATCCAAGACTTTCATCACTAATTGTGATGGATCTTTTGCAGACCTAAGAGCATAAGGAAGTTCAGCACTAATATCATTCAACTCTTCTCTATGTTCGGCAATGAAAAGACGCCTGCAGTGGAATCCTTGTTAGGAGAGTCCTCAGCATCTCTTGTAGCAGCCTTGGTAGAAGCATGTGATCTGTGATGCTGAATCCTCTAGAACCAAATCTGGAACCTCTAACTTGGGAAACATGGATGCAGGTTCTTATTTGAGCTAAGGTTGCTAGCTAGCTTAGTTGAAGAAGGTGATGTAGGCGTATCATAATCATAAGCTTGAGCAATGCTTTGTATACTGTGAAGAATTGGAGCACCAAAAAAGACTCTTTCTTTGTGCTTTTTTTTGTAAATATGGAGCTTCAGATTCTTCAGTAGGAACCTCTATTCTTTCAAGTTGCCTCTAGTGCTCTAACACATTGAGGCTACTATCAGCAAATTGGCTTGAGTGGTAGTTTCTGGATAGCATAGGCACCAACCATGGGGGTTTTGATCAGCCATTAACAATGCGATTTGCTGAACCAAACAAAGAGTCAAGATTGCTGACACAAGAGTTGGTGGTCCAAGGTTCTGTTGTACAATAACAAAGTGTTCCTACAGCTGATCAGTGGTATCAATAGCAGTATCAAGAGTACTATCAACAATATGAACAATATCAACAACAATATGAACAATCTGAACAAATGCAAATTCAATAATAGCAAGTTTTTTAGAAGTAGATGCAAGGTGCAACACGACAGCCATATTTACAAACTCCTTAGTCATTTCCTATGCATGAACATGTTGTTCAACAACCCAATATGCAACCCCATCACCCTATGACCCAGCCTCTGCCCCATCCTCAACCTCAACATCCTAAGCAACACCTTATCCAATAGCCTTACTAGGGACATTTATCTTAGTGCACATTGGAGGATCTCATGAATGGTCAATCAGAAGTTCTTCATGTTAGATGTGGTTGAGATGATTGTGGGATGTATCCTATTGTAGGTGATCAATACCATTGTTTGGAGTGCACTAAAGTTGTAGGTTCTGATCTTTGTGGAACTTGTTTACATATGGGTGGGAATCTCCATGTCAGGTTTAACCAACAGCATAAATCTGGTCATAAGATGATGAAGATTTTGGATGAAGATATGCCAAAGCTCTTATTCTCAAAACATGAGCAACCATTTTTCTATGCATTTGGAGCAGCTATGCAGGAACAACAAGTCTACTATGTAAACAAACAACATGATGATCATGAAGATTACGAAGAGTATGCAAGGTATCAAGAGTACAACAAGCATTGGTATGACCAACAACATGCATATGACAGTGATGAGAACTCCATTGAGTTGCAGCATGCAAGTGATGGTCATAATATGTTTGGACAGCAACATGTCAATCATTATGTTTATGGTCAGTCCCAAAAGCGAGGAAACCCTTGCAATCATTTTGGACACTCTTCTATGAATGAGAATCATGTTGGAAGGCCACAAGGATTTGAGAATGGTTTCAAATCTTTTGATATGTATATATGTGGGCAGTCATGCATGAATGGGCAGCAACATGTATATGATCATGATCATGGATATAAGCAGCATTATGCTAATGAACATGGATATGAGCAGCATTATGCTAGTGAACATGGGCAGTATATTGATCAGTACTTCTATGATGATCAGCCATCCCATTGTCAATATTATGATGATGATCAACCATTTCCTGGACATCAGCATTATGCTAGTAGAAATGAATGTGGTCATGACTATGGAAATGACTATGGAAAACCATTTTATCATGAGAAGTATGATAGCCACAGTGTCCAGCATGATGTTATTCGAGGAAAACATTTAACCAATAATGATATTAGAGGATTACATGCACAAAGCTTATGCTATAGATGTGCAAAACCAATATATTCTAATCATAAAGATATATGCAGGAAAAGAAATGTTAAAGTGATGTTGGTTATAGAGTTTTCGGATAATGAAGAGGAATCTAAAGAGGCCGAAGAGGAAGTGGATTGTAAAGTCCAAGATGGACAGTCTTACAAATCTTTTGAAGTTGATCATGATGCCTATCAGCTTTCTAACCTACATCATGCTAAAGACCAAGTGAATGCAATAGTTGAAGAGGGACATTTAAAGGAGCTTCATGAATCCATACACCAATCTATGTTTTCAAATGACATGTTTTCAATTGATGACCTTATCTTCCCATTTGATCCAGGGGATCATGAGGATGCTTCCTTGTTTCCATTTGACCCGGGAGGCAATGATGGGATATATTTTTCTGCAGAAGGAACTTGTGGTTGTGATGAATATTTTGATGGTTATCCATTTGATCCTGGAGGCATATTGGACTTCAGTGACTTTCATTGTTGTTACAAGACAGTGGATAACTTGCTGTGTGAATTTTCTGTCAGGAATTAAATTACCTTAACGACAATGAAAATTGGTTTTGATGGCATGAGCTAATGCCTTGGATTGTGTACCTCATTTTTTATACCTCAAACATTCAATTTGGACACTCTAGTCAAAAGTTATGGCAATTTTACAAATTTAGCCCTATTTGGACAACAAGCAATCAATTCACTGTTTCAGGTTCATTGTGATGCTTCTTTACACAGAGTGCTTACACATGGTTCTGGATCTTCATCGACATAATTTGCTTCATTAACAACTTGCCTATTACCTCATTATCTTCAATTTTGAGGACAAAACATCTCTAAGAGGGGATGATTTGTAATGAAGCAAATTATCAACATGTGAGTTGAAGCCTATTCCACATATAAACCTTGTAAATACTCAACCAAGAGAGATGAGGGCTTTAGGGTTTAGTATAAAAAGGCAAGAAGTGCTAATGTAGCATCATTCTTTTGACATTATCACAATTTTATCCTTCTTGTCTTTCATCTTCTTGTACTTTGTTAACAACTCATGGCTACATTGTGCTATGGTAATGGAAGATGTTCCATGGCATGGCCATGTTTGTAATTCAATTTGTTACATTTCTTACTATGTGAAGCTTAGATTAATTTGATTTCCTATTTATTTGTTAGATTAATCCTTCTTTACATCTAATCTTTTGCCACCACCAGATTCTCACCCTTTGTAACTTTGAGAGGGAAACCTCCTTGGACTGAAATTAGGATCGAATTCCCTAGGTTTTGGTCCAATGTCTTGCATGGTCATCTTAGATTCCAGCAAGTTGAATCTTGGTTCTTCAACTTTCTTTAATCTAAAGTGCATCTCCTTTTAGAGAGCAGATATCCTCAATATGGTTCTTCCTCAAACAATATGAACAAAAGGCTCCAAGAATGGTAGGTTTTTGGGTACATTTAGTAGCTCCTGTAGAGACTCGGGGTTGTTGATTCCATTTGGTAGGATTCCATTGTTGTTGAATCGCCATTAGGGGAACTGTCTAAGGCCACTACTGTTGTGGTTGAACCATCATTTGAGGCATTGTCATCTGCGGCCACTATGGATTCGGTGCACTGTACTGTGACACTATTTGCATTTGGGGGTAGGGATAGGGAACTATCCCTAGAACTACATTTGGTGGGTATGCCATTCCTAGCGGCATGGAATGAGGTAGGACTCCTCTTCCAACCTTTCTTCAACTTCATCATACAGTCTTGCACCTTCCACTGCAACTTGCACCTTGCGTGGTCTTCTCAATTCCACAAATTTATGAACTTCTGGTTGTAAGCCTCCAAGGAAAACTCCATTCAGGATGCCTTCATCCAAATGATGGTTGGTCCATCTCTTCAGTATGGATTCCATTTGCGAGACATAAGCTTCTACTCATTCACCAAAGGATTGACTTAGATTCATGAACTTCTCTCGCATCTGCTCTTCAAAACCTTCATACCTAATTTTAGTGAGGAAGGCCCCCTGTGCCAAAATTTACTACTGCTTGTCTCTCATACCACTGAGACACCATGCCTTTGAAGGTGGCTGGGAATATTGCTAACCAATGCTCAGGGGTTCTGGCATTGTTAGCCACACATGCTACCATAAACTCTGGTACATGAAGATTAGGATCTTCATTGTACTCTCCCTTAAAAATGGGTAATGGGACTACATTCGTTGGCCTGTCATCAATGTTTCCAGGATAGATCTGACTAGGAAGGGGATCTTGAGTCGCCCTGGGGACTTCTATATAAAGTGCTACTAGGGTGTCAAAGGAGGCTTCCGCTGCTAGCTCATTCTCGACTTTGATTCTTGCCTTCTCTCTTCTCACATACCTCTAGACTCGTTCTAGTGCTTGCCTCTTGATTGCATCATTCATCAGGGAGTTAACTTCACCCAGTTGATCTGTACTCAATAGAACAGAATCAAAGGGGGCTTCAATCTCTAGAGGACTCTCTTGCCAACATTTCTTCTACTTCCTTCTTTTCTACGTCTTTGAATTCAGCTTTCAATTCGCTACAAAGGGGAAGATATTCCATTCTAAAAGTGTCATCGGTAGCTACTTCTTCCACTTCCTTAAGCTCTTTTGAACTTGCATTCACCTCCTTCCAAGGCTAGAAAACTTTCCCAAAGTCACACATACATTTCAATAACACTTACAGAGGCATACAGAACATAACAGAACACGAACAAAGGCTCTATAGAAGCTCAATATAGGGTTACAGAAGATCAATAGAAATCATCCCTGTCAACTAAAACCAATCAAAACCATTCAATGAGCTTTCAAATAACCTCAAACTTCATCAATCATCACTCCATGCTTCCATATAGAAGAAAAACATAACAAAACAGAAGCTATCATAACCTAACAGAACATCACAAAACTTTATATCTCTACTTAAAAATATCATGAGCTTATCAAAACCATTCCATCTTATTCAAAAAACTCCCAAACCACTTCCAAAACAATCAATCATCATGTAGAATCATCCATTCAACCTTCAAAAACAACAAAAATCAACCAAAAACACAGGTCATTTTATTATTCAACGGTAATTGTCTAATATTCTTAAGCAATAGATTGAAAGTTGTGAGGGTCAAGATGGACACTTGGAAGACCGCACCATTTGACTTAGATGCCATCTATGCCATCTTGAAAGGAGACTCACAAGTCAGGAATTCCTATGGGCCACTAACGAAGTATATCCCTTGCCTTGAGGATGAGCAGGATTGGATGCATGTGCTAGCCACCATCAATCTACTGTTCTCAAATGATGAGGGGGATTATAAGCAGGTGGCGAGGACAGTCAATGAGTCCCACAAAGCCACATCATCTCAACTGCCAAAGAGTAGGACCACACCATCGATACCACTCTACATGATGGCCAAGAGCTTTAGCAATCAATCAACACCTGTCCCTTTCCACATTCCATCTAGCAAATTCAAACTCCAAAGGATTCTTGAATACTTGATGAGAGAGCTAGATGGTAACTCAGCTACCAACCTCAAACCCCTCTCAAGGACCTCATGGAGGAGCCAAAGTGGTAGTGGACCAAAGTGCATGACTTGAACATATTGTACAATTGGCACTAATCATGAATGAGAAGAAGGTTCAGAGTGGAAGCCTAGGAAATAACAAGCTCTCAAAATATGATGATTCAAATGACGAGTACAAAGATTGCTACTCTATAAATGAGGAAAGTGAGAAAGAGACGACCGAGACAATAGAGTATGATACAAATGGCCAAGTGATCGAACATATATGAGTAGAATCCAAGCCACGAAAAGCCAATGTCTTTAGGATCAAAAGAGGAGTCATCATGACAAAATGCAACCATACTTGGTTGGGGACCACCTAGGTATAATAATGATGCCAGGAGGCATATTCCACGGTGGATTCCATGAGGTTTTATGGTGGATTCCGTAAACTTTGTTGACCGGGGCTCATACACAAAGTGGATTCTTTGTGCGAGAAGTTGATGGGGACACCTATCCTTTTCGGGCGTTTCATTAATTTAGTGTGTACATGGGTAATTCCATAGCGGGTGATTCCGCAAAATACATATTAAATTAATAAACGTTTATGAGTTTAGAGTGTGCAGTCGTAATAAATTAAGGTTAGGATTGATTTCTAACCAGTTGATTTATTTATGTAGCTAAAGACTACTAGGTATTCACTTTTGTCGGTTTAATTGTATTATTTTACTAACGATTGTGAATGCTTCAGTTGATGTGTAGAGATAGCAACAGTGGTGGAGGAAAGCATTGGAGGATAGCGTGTATTCGAGTTATCACTTATATTTTGATGGGCGCATACCTTAGGCATGGCACCCATATTTTATCTCGCCTATTTATTGAGGCATTGGATATTTATTTATTATTTTGTATGCGCATGGGCGCACGATTATGATATTTGTATTTGGACATTGTATTGGGAACGCCTGACTCTTTGGGCGCCCGCCCATTAGCTTTATTTCTATTTTGTGCTAAAGCAAACTCAAAAGCCAAAAGCGTGCTATTTTGTAATTTGGGCTATTATTTGAGCTTGAAGATGATTAATACATAAAATACATGCTTTGTGGAGCGCTCACACAAGGCATAGGGGGAGATTGCACCCATGGTCTCTTTGTTCATATCGTCCATGCTTTTTACCTTGAGTTTTGTGCAAAAAGTAGAGTTCTTTTATTCTTGGGGACCTTCCGACATTCACTACGCGAGCATACAACATCCGGTCTGCACACCAGTGGTATCAAAGCGAAGCTGAGATCGAGAGCTTCCAATGGCTACCCATCTTGTGCGAAGGCAGAGCTCCTGGAACGATCGAGCTCTACGGTCAATCTCATTGCGAACGGTCGATACGGGTGGATTCCTAGAGGTCAAGAACCTTTGTTTACAACCTCTGATCGTGAAGGACCGGCCTGTAACAGCGGAGGACCACTCCTACATCCTCTTCTCCAAGTCGTCAATACACAGATATAAGTTTCAAATTTCCATAAGCTTAAAAGCTTAAAACTAAAGATTAGAAAGCTTAGTATTAAGCTTTAATAAGCTTAATACTACGAATTTGACATCGGGCGGCATCAGTATATTTCCGCCGCGTTCAGATCCGTCGACGACATACCGCGTTACCTAAAAATCATATAGGCTTCTTAAAGCCTTAAACTACTAAGCAAATCCTAAGTTTTGCAAGTCTACAAAGTCTACAAGTTCAGATTCTGCAAGTCAAAATTTACTTACTCTGCAAGTCTGGCAAGTAATCTGAAGTCAAAATGACTTGTGTTCAAAACTCCTGTAAGGACTGTTCCTGCGCAGAAGTACCGAACTGCAAAGTTGTTCCCTGGAAGGTTCTGTTCGCATACGCAGACTTGCTGAACCAGTTTCAGCACACGCAGAAGGCCAAAACATAGATTTTTCAAAGATTTCAAATCCCGTAATTGCCAAAGACGAAGACTGTGAAAGCCACACACAAATATATAAGCCTTGTACACCCGATCTTGAGCTATGCTCATCCCACTAATTGGATTTTGAGAGTGTGAGATCTTTTGAAGTTTTGCAGGATGACGAAACAAAATATGGATGATTTGATGGCTGAAGGCGATCTTCCTGAACCTACGATGGAGCAAAAGTTGAATTTAATTATGATGCAGTTGGACGAAAAACGATGAGCCTGGCAAGCCTTGCAAGTTCAATTGGCCAATTTACAAAGATCGACTACCGACAAAGAGGAACCACAATCTGAAGATCTTATCCGACATACCATCGATGTGACTCTCGAAGCTCAATCCATCCGCAAAGAAACAAAGATAAGTAAAAGAAATTTCAAATTCCGTACTTTCAATGGCACTCGAGATGGAAAAACTGTTCTTGCATTCATCAGTCAGTTTGATGATTACTTTCATGAGGAAACATACGCTGAAAAAGATAAAATCAAGTGTGTCACTAATCATTTAGTGGATAGAGCATCTCTTTGGTGGACCGTGGTTCGCAAGAGTATAGATTGTCCCACTACTTGGGAGAGTTTCAAGAAGAAGTTTATGCAGAATTTCCTTCCTCCACAATTCCATGAAAAAGCCATAAAGCAATGGGACCTTCTTCAGCAAAGAGATCGTGAGCCTATTCCTCAGTACACCGAATGCTTTTGGAATGCATTACTCCAGTTACGCATGCTTGAAGAGGTACCTGAAGCGACTCACAAGCGCAAGTATATGTCTGGATTACTTGGGCATTACTACGCTGAAGTCAATATGTTCAAGCCTGCAACTCTTGAAGATGCAATTTCTTTAGCTCATGACACTAAAGACAAGCTTCGAGGAAGAGACAAGCATCCACAACAATTTCAAGCAAATGGTATCTATGGAACTAAGCAATTCAATTCAAATTTTAGAAGATTCAATCAAGGTCGATTTCCTTCATCATCTTTCCGTAAGTCTTGGACAAAACCACCTGCTTTGCCATCAAATACCAATCAAAACCCTAAGCCAACTTCACAGTCAAATCCTAATATTCCTAGACTTCCTGCCATTGCAAACAATGTATCTAAAGCCAAACCTATAGTGTGTTACAAATGCCATCAACCTGGACATCTAGCAGCCAATTGCCAATCGAAGAAGCCACCTGTCCATATCAACTATCTTGGAGCAATGGAAGATGAAGAACATGAAGAAATGCATTACTTTACGGAAGATGAAGACGACATTACTACTCCTTCGGATACTTTATCAGGTATGCCAACTCCACATTCTTTGTTGACAATGAAATGTTTAGTGCATGGAAAAGAAAATATCATTTTGCATTATGATGGTAGTACACATGATTTTATTTCTGCAAAGTTAATGAAAGATTGAAATTACAAACTGTTCCTACGCATTATCGCATTAAAGCAGCATTCTTAGGCACAAGGTATAATGGAACACAAGAGATGCATGATCTAGAAATTCAAATTGGTGAATTCACTGAAATAAGGAATTTTCTAGTTGTACCACTACAGTCCAGTGATATTATTTTAAGTATGCCTTGGTGACATCAGCATAATCCTGATATAGATTATTCCACGCATTCAATTAATATTCATTTTCAAGGAAAACATATTACATTGTATGGTATGCATGCATCTAATGCTTTTCCACTGCTTTCTCATACTCAAGCTAAACGTGCATTACGCAAAAGTAGTAAATCTTATCTAATTTGGGTGAATGAACTGCAAGCTAAAGAAAAACATATGCACCCTAGGCATAAAGAATTTCTTGCACAATTTAAAGACTGTTTTGCAGAAGATCTACCACCTGGCTTACCTCCTTCACGTCCTGAAGACCACAAAATAGATTTAATTCCTGGTACACAACCACCTTGTAAAGCACCATAAAGGCATAACCAGATAGAGCAAAAAGAAATTCAAAATCAAGTTGAGGAATTACTAAATAGAGGATTGATTAGACCTAGTAGTTCTCCATTTGGTGCACCTGTTTTGTTGGTAAAGAAGAAGAATAATACGTATCGTACGTGCATTGACTATCGTGCTCTAAATAAAATTACTGTAAAGAATAGATATCCAATTCCTAGAGTCGATGATCTTATGGATAAACTACAAGGTTTTGCCATATTTAGTAAAATAGATCTTATATCTGGTTATCATCAGGTGAGATTAGATAAGTCTGACATATTCAAGACTGCATTTAGAGCACAATTTGGTCATTATGAATTTTTAGTGATACCTTTTGGATTGACTAATGCACTTGCTACATTTAGTAGAATGATGAATCGTATATTTTTGAAATATCAGCATTGTGTTATTGTATTCTTTGATGATATCTTGGTCTTTAGTAAAAATGAGAAAGAACATTATGAACATCTGTCCTTGGTTTTCAAGTTGTTGAAAGATAATCAATTGTATGCTAATCTGGAAAAGAGTGAGTTCTTTCAAACAGAAATTGAATATTTAGGTCATATTGTGTCATCAGATGGTATTAAGGTTGACCCTAAGAAGATAGAAGCAATATTGAACTGGCCTATACCTAAAAATGTGCACGAGTTACGTTCTTTTCTAGGTCTTGCAAGTTTTTATAGGAAATTTGTGCGAAATTTTTCATTACTTGCTTTGCCTTTGACTAAACTTTCAAAGAAATGTATTATTTATCATTGGTCTGATAATCAACAGAAATCTTTTGATTTATTGAAACATGCATTAACCCATGCTCCTGTATTACAACTGCTTGATTTTAATAGACCATTCTTTTTAGTAGTTACTGATGCTAGCGGATCTGGAATAGGAGCCCTACTTATGCAAGATAATCATCCCATAGCCTATTCTAGTTGTAAACTGAAACCCTACGAACTTAAATATTCCACATATGATAAAGAATTATTAGATGTGGTACAAGCTTTAAGACAATGGAAACATTATTTAATGGGTTCTAAGTTTATGATTAAGACTGATCAACAAAGTATTAGACATTTACTTAATCAACCTCAAATATTTGACCGACATATCAAATGGGCAGCTTTTATTCAGAGTTTTCATCCCATTATTCAATATCAACCAGGTAAAGAAAATGTAGTGGCCAATGCATTAAGTAGAAGACCAACCATTCATAATATCTCTGTTATATCATTTGATTCTCTAACTCCTATGAAAGATACTTATCATCACGACATTACTTTTCAATCTGATTGGAATAAATTAGTTGGAAATAACTGGATTCCTATTGATTCACTGTCTTATAATGATGGATTCATGTTTGATGAAAAGAGATTGTGTGTTACAGTTCCATTCAGATCTTTTGTTTTGAATGAGATTCATTGTCCTCCATATCAAGGTCATAGAGATATCATATCTACTTTGCGTACATTGATTGAAGATTTTTATTGGTCACATATGGACACTGATGTATCTAACTTTGTTTCTGAATGTTTGATTTGTCAAAGAGTTAAGAGACATCATGGTAAACAGTATGGATTACTTATGTCTTTATCTATTCCATCAAGACCATGGGAACAGATTTTCATGGATTTTATTATTGGTTTACCTAATACTAAAGCTAACCATGACATGATTTGGACTCTAGTAGACATGTTTAGTAAACAAGCATATTTCATTCCATGTAAGAAAACTTTAACAGCATCTCAGGTAGCACAATTGTTTTTGAAAACTGTTTTCACTAATCATGGATTACCAAAAGTTATTATTTCTGATCGTGATTCTGGATTTTGTAACAACTTTTGGATTACTTTGTTTGCTAACCTAGGAACAAAGATTGATTTCTCATCTGCATTTCATTCTGAAACTAATGGACAAACAGAAGCCACTAACAGTACTATTTTAGATCTTTTATGTGCTTACACTATTTCTAAACCACAAACATGGGACATACATTTGCATTTACTACAGTTTACATATAACAATACACCACACACATCTACAAAGTTGA